>NC_038047.1:23875208-24008924 GCF_002211085.1 Panicum hallii | reverse complement strand
AAATTCATGCTATTCCTTTCTCATCACACCATTTTTCAACTCTTGTGTTTTTAAATTCACTTCCGTTGTCACTCCTCACTCTCTTCACCTTGAGTTCAAATTCATTTTCGGCTTCAAGAATTTTTTGAATATGTCATAAGTATCGGCTTTGTCATGAAGAAAGAAAACCCAAGTATACCTTGAGTAATCATCCACTACCACAAGACAATAGCAATTTCCACCAATACTTCTATAAGTAGTAGGACCAAATAAATCAATATGCAATAATTCCAATGGTCTCTCGGTTGACATGACACTCTTAGTTGGATGAGCATTTGCAACTTGCTTCCCGGCTTGACATGCACTACATAACTTATCTTTCTCAAACTTCACATTCTTCAAGCCAACTACTAAATCATGCTTTATGAGACGGTTGAGTTGTTTCATGCCAACATGACCAAGTCTTCTATGCCATAACCAACCCAAAGATGATTGAGTGAACAAACATGTAGACAAGTTGGCCTCTTTAGTAGCAAAATCCACAAGATATACATCCTCATATCTAAATCCCGTAAAGATGTGATTTTTTCCATCCAAGCTAGTCACTACTACATCATCTTTAGTGAAACTACATTTATATCCAAAATCACAAAGTTGAGTGACCGCTAAGAGATTGAACTTGAGAGAATCAACCAACAATACTTTTGAAAGAGAATGATCACTTGAGATTGAAATTGTACCAACTCCTTTGACTTTGCCTCGGCTATTGTCACCAAAGATAATATCACTATAGCCATCCACATTCTCATCTAGAGAGGAAAACATCATCGGATCTCCGGTCATGTGTTGAGTGCATCCACTATCAAGTACCCAATGTCTTCCTCCGGACTTGTAGTTTACCTACAATAAAGAAATAACTCTTTTAGGTACCCAAACTTTCTTGGGTCCTTCAACGTTAGCAACCAAGACTTTTGGTACCCAAATGGCATTCTTTTTAGCACCATCTATAGGTATTCCAACAAATTTTGCACTAACATTGCCATTTGAATTTCTCATAAGAATGTAACTTGAATCAAAGGATATGACTTTCATGTTGGTGCAATTCTTCTCAACATGACCAACCTTCTTGCATTTCTCACAATATGACTTACCACTACTCTTCACAAATGTAGTTTTGGTTTGCACAAAAGCTTCTTCCCTTTCTTAGGAATATATCCAAACCCTTGCTTGTTCAAGGTGAACTTTTGACTTGCCCAACAATGATTAAACATGGCTCTACTATCATAGCACTTTCTCAAATCATTAGTCAAGCAAGTAACCTCTTTTTTTAACAAATCATTTTCCATAATGAGAGATTCATTGCAAGATGAGTCATCAATTTTGGTGCAAAAAGAGCTAGTAGGACTAGAACCACAAGGTTTATCATCAATTAAGTCACAACTCACACCAATGCTCAATGTTGTTTTTCTTTCATGATTAAGTAGGGCATTGTGAGCTTCCTCAAGCTTCTCATGAGTTTCTTTGAGATTCTCATGTGAAGTCTTTAGCTCCTCATAGGAATCTTGAAGAGAAGAAAACTTCAACCTCAATTCCTTTAACTTGGCCTTTTCTTTAGTCATGAATTCATCGGCATCATTGAGCATTTCAACAAGATCATCATATGAAAGTTCATCAAGTTCATCATCTTGTTGTACCTTTGCACCACCCTTTGCCATAAGACCAATGTGGTGTGGAGAAGAGAGATGGAGTCTCCTTGATGGCGATCCCGGCAACTCCCTTGGATGGCTTGTCATCATCATCATATCATCATCATCGGAGCTTGCATCGGAATCCCACTCAACAAAATAAGCTTGACCATTCTTCTTCTTCTTGATGAACTTCTTCTTCTTCCTTTATCATTTTTCTTGTCTTTCTTGTTCTTGTCATCTTTCTTGTTTGGACAATTGACACTAATATGACCCATTCACCGCATTGGAAACAAGTCTTGTCCATAAAAGGATTTTTTCTTGATGATTGGCCTTTCTTGCCAAAGTTCTTCTTGCTCATCATTCTATTGAATCTCTTGACAAAGAGAGCCATCTCTTCATCCGATTCTTCTTCTTGGCCCTCACTTTCTTCTTCCTTTTTGCTATCTTGAGCTTTGAATGCCACACTTCTCTTTTTCATATCAATTTCTCCCCATGAGCTTCATCTTGAGATTTCTTTAACATGTCATGAGTGAGAACTTCTCCCAATATTTGTGTGGGAGTTGCGGGTCTTCACATTTGACCTTACAAGCAAGGTCACAATTGTATCATATCTTTCCGGAAGGCATCTAAGAAATTTGTGGTTGAAATCCGCATCCGGTACCTCAATCCAAGTCCCTTGAGGTCATTCACAATGTCATTTAGGCCGGTTGAACATCTCGGCTATACTCTCATCCTTCTTCATGGTAAATTCACTAAAATTTCCCTTAAGCAAATATAACTTGGCCTCTTTCACACTTAATGTGCCCTCATGAATTTCCATGAGCTTTTCCCATATGTCATGAGCATTTGTGAGACTCTTGACTCTATTAAATTCGGTCACACCAAGGGCACTAAAGAGCACAATTGACCCCTTGATCATTTAGTATCTCATTTTCCTCTTCTAGGGTGTCAAATTTTTTGAGTCCAAAATGATATATCCATCATTTACCACTCTCCGTAGCTTTCTACTCATGGCTTTGATATGAGCCGACATCCTAGTCTTCCAATAATCATAATTGTTCCCATCAAAGAACGGTGGCTTCCCAACATGAATTCCATTATCACTAGTCATTGTTCTACTCCAAGATGGTTAAATCCGCAATTAATGGAGTACTTAGCTCTGGTACCACTTGTAGGATCAAGAACACCGACTAGAGGAGGGGTGAATAGGCGGTTTTAAAAACTAAAATCAACAACACTAGAGAAATTTAATTAGTAACAAAAGAAAGCCCTATGTCATGCTACTACTATGTCTAGAAAGGTTTGCAACCTAGGGTGACAAAATACAATTCAAGCTCTAGTAAAGTAAATTTCTCAAAATAACAACAATTAAAGAGAGCTAGAGAAATAACCAAGCTTGACACATAAATTTATCCCGTGGTATCGATGACTTGCCGGTCACCCCTAATCCACGTTGAGGTGGATTCCAAGAATCAACCGCTCCTCTATCAAGAACCTCTTGATCTTGAGCCGGCTAAAAACAAGGAACCACTCCACACCTCGATTTCACTAGAGTTGCTCTTCACCACTCCGGTGAGGTGAGCACAAAACCTCTCACAACCGAAATCGGGGCTTCTCAACAATCTCCTTCAAGAAGCTCCACGAAATCACCTTCTCCAAGCCGTATAGGGAGCGGCAACTCCCAAGAGTAACAAGCCAATAATCCTTGCTTGAAGATTCCCTAGTGCCACAAAGCTCAAACTCTTGATGCAATGCACTAGGAAGCACTCTCACTCTCAAAATGCAAATCCTTAGCAAGTGTGTGAGAGAGAGGGATGTCTTAGCTCTAGAGGGTCAAGAATGCAGTCCAAATGGCCAAGAGAGAGGCCCAAAGACCGGGCATTGGGTATATATAGACATCCCATCAAAAACTAGCCGTTACAGTCTTTTCTGCGAGATCGCGGACCGTCCAGTTTCAAAAACCGGACCGTCCGCCGTTATAACCAGAGAGTCAGAGCGCATTTAATGCGTGTCAGAACTAGCCGTTACAGCCCTGGCGGACCGTCCGCACACAACCAGCGGACCGTCCGCAGTTAAGAGTTCCACAACTCCAGAGACATGAGAGTCTCTGGAACAAACATGAAATTAGCCTGCGGACCGTCCGCCACCAAAGGGCGGACCGTCCGCCGTTCATCCTAGACGAACAGGCAGAAACAACAATGTTTCTGGATCAAGTTATCAGAGAGCCCGCGGACCGTCCGCACCACAGAAGCGGACCGTCCGCGGGCCACACAATTCAGACAGACCAGAGAACATCCTTTCTGGAACGAAAAAGAGTTAGAGTGGCGGACCGTCCGCCCAGGAGAGCCGGACCGTCCGCCAGCCACACGATATTTCCACTAAGCCTTCTGAAACGGTAGCAAACCGTCCGCACCCAAGGGGCGGACTGTCCGCGCTTGAGCAGTCAGCACTCAAACATGTTCTTTTCAAAACCCGGCAAAACGTAGTTAGCCCTCATGCATGCACTTAGATATTTTGAGCAAAATGGCACTAGAGACCTGTCAAGCACGAGTACATGACCCCTCTTGATAGTACGGCTATCTATCCAACAAATCCGGTCACTTATCATCCACTAAACACTTTGTGACCGGTAAAATTCAAAAGACCCTATTTTATACCTTCGCCTTGAGCCCAAACTTTTGTCATCGTCTCCAAAAATCCACACGTTCGCAAATAACTCTCATTCATCCATGGATCAACCTATACTCATTTTCTCAAAAAGAATTGTTAATCCTCAAACCGTTGTCATTAATTACCAAAACACGAATTAGGGGCCTAGATGCTTTCAGTTGGCTGTGGCCTCATCTTCGGATACCGCATCAAATTCGATGATGGGCAAGTCACCATCGTCCTCGCCTTCTTTTGCCATCAGCACCTGGCGTGAGATGAGCTCATCAGAGCTCGTGTCGACTAGCTCATTCGACTCCGCCATGGTGGCTAATGGCCTGCCCTCCTGAAAAGGCAAAGGCTCGAGGTGTGCCACCAGTCGGTCTTCGGCCTCGAGTTGATCAGAAAGTTTCATGCCCTTCCAATGCACAAAACTCCCCTCTGGAGTGGAGGTGATCATCAGACCATTGGCACCAAAACAACCCGAAGCCCCCCGACTTGCGGTGGATTCGGGCTTTTCGAGTTGGAGTAGAGAGCCCAAGTCCTTCTCCAATGTGGAGAGGGACTCGGAGGCATTGGCCCCCTGAAGATCAGTGGCCAAATCGCGTAGACCGAATCATGATTGGCTACGCGAGTCCTTAGATTGTAACGAGTCCAACCCAAGGAAGGTTGTTGCAGCGCCGGATGAAGTCGCGCCAGAAGCAGACTCCTCCTCGATCCTCGTAGCGGATCCAAGAATTGACGAATTGTCGAGATCATCAATGAACTTGTTAAGGTCGCTATGAGAACCCGCCGTGGGAGTTTTCGGCTTCATGTCGACGAGGAATCAACGAAAACTGCCAGCACCATCTGCGACGCAGACCCACGAGCCAAAAACAAACGCTGTACCCTGAGAAGGTACTGACCTGGTGAACTGGAAAGATGCCATCTAGTTCGCCGGTGGATCTTCGATGCGCTCCCCTACCTAGCGCGCCAGCTGTCGGTGTTTTACCGGCTGCCCAGCGAGAGATATACCCGAGGTGGTAAGTTTAGGTGAGGAGACGCCGAGATCAGAAACTCAAAGGTGCAAGGAACACAAGATTTAGACAAGTTCGGGCCGCGAGGTGCGTAATACCCTACATCCTATATGGTGGTTTGTATTCCCTTGGGTGTTGATGTTGTTTTTTGAATGGGTCCCTGCCCCCCCTATATATCCGGGAGGTCAGGGTTACATGGATCCTAGCCAATACTAGCCAAGGAATCGTACCCGGGTATAACTCGAGTAGTTTCCTTCTAAACCGACTAGCTTTATCTCCTACTCAAACGAGCAGAAAACAATATAAATAAGAGATAAGACAGGTTTTATCTCTTAATCCTATTTAAACTACGTTATGTACACAGCCCCGTAGCCCCGGGTCTGACATCAGTGTTAGAGGTCGTCCAGTCATCGGACAGTGCAGGCCTAACGGTTGGAGGGGTCGTGTGGAGGCCTTCCTCGGGAGAGGGCTTCCTAAGGCGGTGCCGACTACCCGAACCTCAGGAGTACCTATCCTCTGGCTTCCTTGGAGTAAGTTTTTAACATTACTACAGATATTGACATGTACCTCTCGTTCAATCTTATGCACCAACTTCATGTTCAAATGCAGAGACTTGCAGGTCGCCTACGCCATGCTGCTGCTCATTGTGGTTGCAGGACTAGCGCGACAATGGACGTGCACGGTCCACCGACAAGACTATCTAACACCAGTGTAGGCCTCAGTATATCAATGCAGCGAGGCTCAGGCTCTAGAAGACAGAGCTCATCCAGGTCAACAAGGGCTACTTTCGAGGATAGTGGTGGCGACGACGAGGAGGACGAAACCGAGGAGATTGGACTATTTCAGCTGGAAGACGCCCCTTTCACACAGCCTTCACAGCAGGTAGCACGTAGGCAGCGTCATCCACGTGACCCTTACACTCAAGGCACCAACGCTCTTAGTAAGGGCAAGGGTAAGACTAGGAGGCAGTGAGGGTAAGTTCATGGATTGTATGGACTATTTAGCTTGTATGGACTATTCAGCTTGTACGGACTGTCTTTGATTTGTTTGTATGGACTATTCAGCTTGTATGGACTTTGTCTATGATTTGTTTGTATGGACCTTATGGACTATGGATTATGCTTCTAACGTGTGGATATTCTGGTTCTTGGTGGACATGTTGGTGGTATTTGGTTGAATACATGTTTGTATCATATTGTGATGTATAATTGTTACTGTGGATGCTCGTAAAACAAGGGAACTCTTGCGAATTTTTCTCGTGATTCGTTCATCGTAGTACATAAGCCAATAACATGGTTTTATGGCAATTATGAACGTACCAGTACATTTATTGCAACATGTGGTGTCCAATCGGCAAAAGGATCTAGCCTTTGCAGTCTAAATTCGAATAGGCTTTTTAGTGTGTTTTCATATAGGCTTTTCAATGTGTTTTCGTATAGGCTTTTCAGTGTCCTTCGATATAGGCTTTTCAGTTATAGATCCGTAGGCTCGTAGGCTTTTTAGGTGCATTTACGACGCCACAGTACGGGTAGTAAACCTGCATCCATCTATATGTGCGCATTGTTGGATGCATTACTTCTAACTTCAAAAACAAGAGATACTGGAGTAAGAATGTCTAGAGGGTCGTCTAGTGGAAAGGGTTTCGGCACTGGGAGGGAAGGGAGGAAGGAAGGGACCTCCCATTGTTTGGGAGGAATCTCTTGGGCCTGATTCCTTTCCGGAATTAGTGTATGAGTTTCCAGTTGAGAGCAAGAGTGAATTCACCAAGGATGCACCCCTTACAGGAAACGATAACCGCAATGAAGATTGGCCAAAATGTATGCATGGTGAGAACTGCTTAGTGCAAATGTGCGCCGAGGGGGTCAATGGAAGTCGATGGTTTTTCAGATGCCCGCGAGCATGGGTGATTCTTCCTACTATTCGTTTGTTAAATATGTTTCTCTTCCTTTCTGCAACTAACAAGACATATTTCTTCCAGTCTTCCGCTGCTCCGGAAAACTATAGGCTCATTCGGTGGGTTGATCCTGCACCTATGCATCCACATCAAGACTATATCTACTACCTACAAAGTCGTATCTTTGATCTAGAAATGGCAGTGAGCGACGGTAACAAGGACGAGGAAGAGGATGAAGACAGCAACGGTGCTGGTTCACAGGAGGCACCGTGCAGTGATGCATATTACAACTGTCCTTGCCACAAGAAGAATGGGCCTCCGTCACCACTGCCACCACCGCCTACAATGGAAGGATACTATGGAGAAGGGTCAACACAATTTGCTATGTGGGAACAGTATTAGGAGTAGCCTATCTTATTCAAATGTTGCATCCATGTGTTTGTTGTTCGGTTTAATTAACTAATAAGGCATGTTACGTTTACTCCGGACATCTTTACTCTTATTTCATAGATGTCCTCACATGCCAGTTCAAGTCTCGTGCGTGTTCAATTATGTACTGAACTACTTCAGCAGTCTTTAATTCCATTACATTGGAGTGTCTAAATAGCTCTGCAGTATTAAAATACATATTATGGCCACAATGAATGAAACGACGACATACTAGTCTACTGGAATACGCAATAAAAGATGACAATGAATAGTCGAGTACATGAGAACACACTGAAACAACATCAAGTCCATTACAATAAAGGCATGAAATAAACCTACGCACATGAGAACACAATGAAACAACATCAAATCCATTACATGGCAACACAAGGATTACTGCAAGACTACTGGGTGCAATGAGGCCACTTTCCCATTCTCAATGCATCCGGATTCTCCTCCATTGCTGCTTTCGCACGACAAACTCGCTCTAGCTTATGCGCTCGGCAGCATGGCTCCTTTCCACCTCTTCTTTGAGCTCCTTTTCTGCTGCCTCATCTTGGCATCTCTTCTCCAGCAACTCCTTCCTCTCCGCGTCCCACTGCTTCATACTGCACGGATAATCCTTGTCCTCCTCCTTGATCTCAGTGTCGATCCACTACTCAAAATCACATAGCAGGGGAGGGGTCTGCAAAAAACACAATTGTCACAATCATAATATTGCACATAACACACACATGATTTCATATGGGGAAAACAAAATTGTTACCATCAAACCAATACGGATCTGACGAGGTGTGGGATCGAATGCAAAGTTGTCACACATCCAATACCTCTGGTTATAGGTTTCTTCTTCATCGGACTTAGCTACCTTGCAAGCATCACCAAAGAAACACATCGGCATTGGAACACCACCAGGCAGCGGAAAACGAGTGAAGGCGGTTCCCATCATCACCCTTGGTTTACTAGATTTACCATGCCTTTGCATCCTACGGTTGCATAATACACAAATTAACTAAACCTTAAACCCTAAGCAAAGAAGAACCTAAGGTTCAATAATACACATAATATAGACCAAATCAACGCGTAAAAAATGAGAAAGGGAGAGAGGATATCTTGTTCTCGAAGATCTATGGATCAAATCAAAGTTTTCAAGGTTGAATATTTTAATTTCTGAGGATTGGTGGGTAGGGAAGAGAGAAAAATCGAGAAGAACTTAGAACAAATGGAAGAAGGCTCAGGCGGGAAAAATGGGGGTGAGATTTTGCAAGCAAGCTCGGCGCCATAGACCATGGCGCCGAGCTTAGCGCCGAGATCTGTGGCGTTGAGCTCGGTGCCATGGTCTATGGCGCCGAGGTCCCTACCACGTCGGCACCACGTTTAATGGGAGCTGGGACCTCGGCGCCGTGACCCACATGGTCCAAATTCAGGAATAAGTTCTTCAGGGGTCCAATTGTGATTTTTTCAAAAAAGGGCCAAAATGTAAAAAAGGCGGGGGTTGCTCCTTGATGACTACCGGGAGCTGATCAAGGGATTATATATATCACACTAATTACTAGTAAATGATTTCGCAATTAACTCGGATCCTGCCTATGCCGAGTTGCCTACTGGCATCATATTCCTAGCACATGATGATTTTAATCGTCTTCCCGATTGACATAGCACGCATAGGGCAGTGTCCTGCACGTGACAAGGACACATTCTAATGCTATGGATTTAAATTTCTACTTCAAATATCGATGTATATTGCATACTTTTGTTTATAACAACAGTAGTTGAATACAATGATATGGCATGAATCAATCCATGGGATGTTGTCTCTATTTGTATCACAATTTGCCACCTCCTTCAACCTCTGGGTGAAGCCACCATTCCTAAGAACTTTATGTCGCTGAGCCGCACCTATCCAGTTCGTTTTCGTAGCCAGTCGTCCACTGGAGCGCTAACGGCCATCTCCGCCCCGGCCAAATTCTTGCCACCGCCATCCCTCTACGCCATCGATAAGCACACCTGCGAAGTCCCCTTGCTCTGTCCTCTTTTCCCCTACCTTGCTTGAGCTCTTAACCTCTAGAATCGTCGGCAATTTTACCACAACTATGGCCATGGAAGCTCATCGAGCTGTTGAAAGGAAATCCTCGAACCAATATGCAATTTTCCTACAAAATCTTTGTGTCTTGGCAGATCTATAGATAACCTCCTAGAAAGATTAGATGACTCGAACCGAGCCCAAGCATCATCTTTTATAGATATAACCCTATGTTTCTATCTATTCACGAGCATGATTGTATGTGTCTTCTAAAACTTACGAGTTAAATGTAGCACCTAGAATGTGTAAATGGTAAAATATACTTTATATGTGAGATCATGTAAAGTTGATAGCTAAAATTAACCTTTTGGTCCGTTGTTCGAGTAGACGATCGGAAACGGTGGTTGTATAGAGCTTATTAAATACATTCCATTTTTGACTACTCGCAATCCTGTTTGTAGTGTGGATCATTGAGTTAAGGTTGCCGCTAGATTTTTAACATGACGACTATACCTGCCCTCTTCATATTCCAAACCCTAAAGCCCCCTTGTCCCTAACCTGCGCCGCAACCTCCTTTTGCGGTGCACCAAAAGGAAGACGCAGGGAGAGCAAGAGAAGTGAGGAAAGGTGAAAATAAGGCACGTCATCATCCATTCTTGCCGTTTCTCTCTCAAAATAAATTGGTTGGTCTTTCTTTTATTTCTCAATTTTTCTCCATTTGAGGGCTTTTCCTTGTTGCTCATCATGGTGCAGCTTGGTAGCAGTTGTCGGAGCAACAATGACATCAACACAACGAAAAGGAAAACAACCAGATCTAGAAGTCATCCTTAGTATCATCGTCGTCATTGTTACTCTTGCTATTTTCAAGGGAACCCAAGATATAGCATGCCTAGAAAGATATCATACTGTTTTAAAATGTTTTAGCATATGGGCACAATGGTGTTCATCATCACCAGGGCTAGGATTAAGGTTTTGCTCTTGTTGCCATTCTTAAAACAGGGTCAATATATATGTGCAGCCTTCGTTAATGACAGTTTTACATGATATTAATGGTCCAAAAAAATAAACCTTCATATGAGCTGTAGGGGACTCGAGTTTTTTCTGCAGCCGTAAGGAAAACTCTCATAGAATTTAAGGTCAGAGATATTCATTATCGTAATTCTCCATAAAATATGTTATCTTGAAATTTAGTCAAACCTAATGACTAAATTGGACACTTTGATATAAGAAAAAATTGTTGACAATTTTTATAAGCATCATAGGGTAAGCTACATCTTCATATGAGTTGTGGAGCTCTAGTTATGTCTACTTAGTGGAGTTATTTCGCAATTTTTATTAGATTGTTTGATTAAGATTAACCTATGTTGGTGATTTTTTTCCTCTATTATGAGATAACTGCAAAATTGTAGATTTTGAAATTACCTTTCTGTCATTGTCACGTAGATTCATATAGGATTTTTATGATACGAAGGAGAGAGAGAGAGAGGAGAGAGAATAAAATAGTTGTTTCGCAAAACAATCGTCTCATAAGCTAAAATTAAGGACTATATGACCGCTTTCTCACCATTGTACGAGTTGTTATTGCTATGGTACTTATAATATTTCTTTTTCTCATTCCACATATTAAGATACTACTATAAGACAACTAAAAAATAATTTATTATAGAGGTTGTTTGTTAAATCGTCTTAAGATGACGTGTCATCATTATATCAGACCGCACTTTAATGTACTTGCTCTTATGATCTACTCCCTCCATTCTAAATTATAGACTATTTAAGTAAAACTAGATGTATAGATTTAATTATCTAGATGCATATTTGCCAAAACGACCAACGTTTTGGAAGGGAGTAAGTTTCTGGCATACGATTCCATTAGCGTGGGTTGGTATATAGTTTTTTCGAATTGGGTTGAAAGACTGAAACACGGAATTGGGTTGAAAGATTCAGCAGCATACCGGCCCACCTCGGCCGAACCGGAATGCCCCGGCCCACCGACTTCTCAGTTCTCAAACACGTCTCGAACCCACGCCACGGCCCCAACGCCGCCGCCGCCGTCGCCGTCGCGTGTGCCTCGTCCGTCCCCGTCGCCCCCAAATCTCCTGGTCCCGCCCCGCGTCTTCTAGCTCTGACTCCGCCCTCGCCCCCGCGGCCGCCGTCGCGTGTGCCTCGTCAGCCTCCCGCTGCCGTGCCTGCCAAACCCTAGCTCAACTCTCGGTCCCCACTCCCATCCCGCTCCGTTCGTCCGGTTCGAGGAGGCGGACGGAGGGGGTAGGGCATGGCGAGCGATGGGCAGCTCAGGGAGTGGGTCTCCGATAAGCTCATGACCCTCCTGGGATACTCCAAAAGCGTCGTCGTCCAGTACGTCATCAGGCTCGGTATGCGCCCTTCTTCGAACTGAATTTCGTTTCCTGCTGCTCGATTCTGTTCCCATTCAACTTGTTGCTGTCCTGAATATGAGATCACATGCGTGCGCGCCTGCAGCGAAGGAGTGCTCTTCCACCGGCGACCTCGTGGGCAAGTTAGTCGAGTTCGGGTTTACCTCGTCCACGGAGACCCGCACCTTCGCAGCGGACATCTACACCAAGGTTCCCCGCAGGGCTAGTGGCATCAGTGTAAGTTTCGATTACCCTGCTTACATGGTTCGTTCCATCTCATAATGCGATGGTTCCTTGTTCGCGGATAAAATGCTTCTTTTTGTTTGTTCCAGAATTACCAGAAGCAGGAGAGGGAGGCAGCAAAGCTTGTCCAGAAACAGAGTACTTACAAGCTGTTGGCCGATGAGGATGACAACGATGCTGACAACCAAACATCGACGAGTCGAAAGAGCTCAACAATCCCATCATCTAAGAGTCGGAAGCATTTCAGGAGGAAAGCAGACCAAGATGGTGGGGACGACGACGACGATGAAGATGTATGGCCTAAGTGGTACCCACCACCTTTTTCGTGCAGCTTTTATATACAGTTACTTAAATTGAAGATGTTGTAGGAAAAAGTAGCAAAGGATTCTGGAAGGAATGTGCGGAGGCGAACAGAAGAGGAGGATGAAGAAGATCACGACAACTCTGATGTATGTCTTCTTCTTAGGGCTAATATTTAGTTGTATATTAGAATAGGGAAATATGGTTTGTCAGCTGGGATGTACTCTTGAATCTGTTTGAATGTTCAATGCCTTGTAGGAAGAGAAAGAAAGGATAAGAGATCAACAGGCAAGGGCCCAGTTAGAAAAGAACATGAGAGAAAAAGATGCAGCGAACACACGAAAGGTAATTATCCATTGTAGCTGATACTTCTTGCCCTGCCTCTGTTTCTTTTGGAGAACAAAAATTCTGGTCATAGATTTAAAGTATATATTTCGAATGTTACACAGGAGAACATAAAACCTAAATATGGCAGGCTCTTGATTGCTAAATATGTGTTTTGATCAACATTCTGAGTGTTGATGTTTCGATGCTCCAATTGTGGGAATACCATTTAGTTTATATATCAAGGTTCGGGACACCTTTCTGCTTTACTGAGCTTTACTACAAAAGAAATTCATATAACTAAGCTGTCCTTTTCCCTTCATCCTGCCATCTAGTGGTAGTAATCTATCAGTTAAATTTAATTCATAGATTGAAAGTTTGCTTTGGCGCCCTAGAATACGGATATTAGTCTAACGTTACAAGCTGAGAAACAGTGATACATCTCAAAGCCATTCCAGCCATTATGTTTACAATGTTCATGGTTTATCCTTTATTTTTTAGTTTTTCTAGAAAGTAGCTGTCTTGTTAGCAAGGTTTGATTTGTAATTGATTGTTCCTTCACATCAAGAAGGGTGAACTATTTGTCCAGCTGGATCTGGATATTAGTCCCTTCTTTTAATTATCTGTTTTATGCCAGAGGTTCTTCGGATACAAGTATTCCATTTTCCAAGCATAGATTTCTTGCTAACGATTCTGTACATTCCTGCTGGTTTTGAAATCCTGTTTGTACATTTTTTCTGAAAAATGAATAGCTGGACAACAGCTAGTGATATGACTTGCTTGACTGAAAAGATTATGATTTCGGATTTGGATGTGCCTTTTGGTTTAACTCTCTAACTATCCTAGAGCTGTACATAGCTTGACGCTAGTTTCACTTTGCTCCTGCAAAGAATTTTTTTGTGTTGTTTCTGAAGTCTTGCACTAAGTACAGTCAGTTGTCCTTGCGGAAGCTAGTCTACTATTAACACCTTTTTTCTCGAACAAGCAGGAAAGCTGCGTATCATTATATTAAGAAGAAAAGTCTACTATTAACACTTTCGTTGTTACTTCATGGGGGATAGCTCTCTATTGTGATTCGTCAACCTTGTACATTTTCTTTGGTCTCACCATTTCTAGTTTAATATCAATGTATTGCTTGATGCACCTGCCAGTAAATTTAATCGAGCTATTTCATGATTTCATCTCCATCTACTCTGGTAAATAATAAGGGAAAGTAGTAAGTTGTGGCCGCCGCCAACAACAACAACAACAACTTAGCCTTTTGTCCCAAGCAAGTTGGGGCAGGCTAGAGATGAAACCCACAGAAAACAAGAATAAGAAACACAAAAAGGGTACAAGCCAAAGGAAGAGTTAGGGGTTAAACAAAAAGTAACAAAGGTCACGGTTCAGGTACGTTAATTGCTAATCTCCAAGCGCTCCTATCCATAGCTAATTCCTTAGCGATATTCCACTCCTTAAGGTCTCTCTTGACCGTCTCGTCCCAAGTTAGTCTAGGTCTACCTCTACCTCTCCTTACATTATTGCCCCGCTTTAAAACTCCACTACGCACCGGCGCCTCGGGAGGTCTCCGTTGTACATGTCCAAACCATCTCAACCGATGTTGAATCAATTTCTCCTCGATAGGTGCCACCCCGACCCTATCTCGAATCTCTTCATTCCGGACTCTATCCCTTCTTGTATGCCCGCAGAACCAACTCAGCATACGCATCTCTGCTACACTCAGTTGCTGGACATGTCGCCTTTTTGTAGGCCAATGCTAAAAATTATAAACCATAAGGGCTTGACCATAAAAATGGATAAACATTGAGTTCACCTTTGTGTCAAACCAATATATCTGGATAACATTCACTTTGGTCTGGTGACATCCCTTGTTTATAATTATGTGAAAGTTGACTTCTGATGGTTGGTCATGGTTCATGCGTTACTCGTTGACTAGATAAATCTATCACAGAACATTGTTCTCTGTCCTTGTTTTATTTCTTTGTAAACATATTATTTGATATGAAGTTTTGAACTGATGCTTTGTTACTTGGTTTGTCTTCTTCAGTTGATGGAGCGACAATTATCTAAGGAAGAACAAGGTCTGATTACTTGTATAGTTTACACGTCTGCTTAGTTATTATCTTTGTGAAACTTTATTGATACAAGGTCATTGGCAGAGGAGCTTAATAGAAGATCTCAAGCAATGGACAAGAATGACACATCAGATCTGAGGTTTTTGCTTTGCATCTTCAATTGGTTTTCAGTTACTATTAAAACTATCTTTTGTTGTCTTACCAATGGCTTATCCAAGCTTGCTTTACTTTTGGTTCATTTTATTTTCTCGGACATGGAAGAAAGCTACTTGTCATTTACACTTCATTCATTACAATAACGAGAAACCTTGTTACCATAAATAATTGCCACGTAATAGTGAAATTCACTTTCAAGTTCGGAAAGAGAATAAGCAATGCAACAATAATGCAAGAAATTGTATTACCTTGTGACAGAACATAATTTATCCAGAGTGTTGTGTTATGAGTGCAACTGTCCAAATTTTTCATATTTTTATAGCAGTTTCAACTTTGAATGAACTCATTCTTTCAGATTAAAAAAACTCAACCAACCTCGATGGAACTAGATGTAATTTCATTTAAGAAGCAATTGGCACCAATAAGAGTTAAAGAGGACTCCACCATGGATGGTGGGGTGGACATAAATACATCTCACCGAGCTAGCCTTAGTTCCAACTCATTGGTTTATGCAAGTCAACTACTTGCATTCTATCGATCATACTATATTTTCCTTACGTCCAGCTTACTTTTTATAAACTATAGTATAATGGGGAAACAATTTTGATTCTTTACTGCAGATGTTTGTGACTAGATTCAGATATTGAATAACTCCCACCGAGCTAGCCTAAGTTTGTTAATGTTTCCATAGAAGTTTGACACGCTTGCTTTTTGACCACTAGAAGGAAATAGTTTTAGCAGACTTCCAGTTTAGATGAACATGAACTGCTTTCTCTTGGAAATTTAATTATTTTGCTGCTTTCTCTAAATAGTATTCTTTTATTGTTCAGGTAACAACGTCTTATACCTCCATTCTCTAATATTTGATGTTGGTTAGCTCAAATCATAAAATATTAAAGGATGGAGGGAGTAGTTATTTCCTTTTATCTAGACGTTTGCTTTATCCCCTTGTCTACTTAAGTAGAAAGAAGGCTTAAGTTACAACATCAAAAAGGTTTTAGTCGTACTTTGTAATGATCACTTTGTAATGTCTTTCTGGTTAAATCAATGTGCAGAAAATTCTCAAGGCAAGCGTATTTGCAAAAGCGAAGGGACAAAAAAATTGAAGAAATTCGGTCAGTACAAGCCACTTCTAATATAGGTTCTTTGCTGTAGATTTTTGTGTCCATATGTTGATTTGCGCGTATAGTAAACATTAGTTTTGTGATGTTATTCAGCGATGAAATTCTGGACCATGAGTACATTTTTCAGGATGTGAAACTAACTGACGCAGAAGAAAAGGAGTTGAGGTAATGACTCAAACTAAGTCCTATGGAAATGATTCTCTGAAGCCAATTAACTTTTATTCCGTTTGATTAGCTGTATGCATACATGTTTAGACTGTGCATGCACAAGTAAACCCTGACATGAAATGGTTTGTTTGTGTAGATACAAGAAGAAGATCTTTGATCTTGTCAAGGAGCATGTTGAGAGTGCTGATGATGTTGGTGAGGTATGTTTTTCTTCCTGGATTGATTCACTCATGTCATAAAATATTTGTTTTGACATATGGTCACATTTGATTATTTGATGTGCATTCAAGCATTCCAAATTCTGTTGCTCTACTGGCTGTGCCGTTGAGAAACAATATATCTTGGTTGTTTTCTGTCCGAAACTACTTTTATTTCAATTGTTTGTCAGTGATAATCACCTTATTATCGGTGAAATATCGAATGCTTGAATATTAACCATTTGTTGTACAGTAACCTATCCCATACAATGTTTTCTTGGCATCAGTAATTGAGTTATCCATGATGCAATATTCCTTTTGTTCCATCTACAATAACGATCGGAATTTAACCTTATGAATTCTCCTTTGAAAGTTTGCTTATTATTTACCTTCATTCATGCCTTGGAGGCACTGTTAGAATCTGTGTTGACTTTCTTAGCTTTCATGTTTGCTAGATAGTTCTACTGTAGTACTGTTTGAGCATTGCCTCCTAAAAATGTCTTAAATATTAATGACTTTATACGCATAAATTTCAGTACAAAATGCCTGAAGCTTATGACATGGGTGAAAATGTCAATCAAGAAAAGAGATTCTCTGTGGCCATGCAGCGGTACAAGTAAGTTTACTATTACTTTATATGGTCTTATGTACAAGATTGCATGCAACTTCCCAGTGTTATCGTGGATCCTGATGTAATTTCATGGATAAGCAGAGATCCTGAGGCCAAGGATAAGATGAATCCTTTTGCTGAACAGGAAGCGTGGGAGGAACACCAAATAGGTAATGCCATATATATCTAAAAGAATCTTCAATCTTTCTGCATGTACTCTTTAACCATTACCTATGATCTTTGTTATTTATTTGACAAGAGACTGACATGGAGCAAAACTATGGACTTGTTCCAGGAAAATCCAAATTGCAATTTGGTTCCAAAGATAGGAAGCGGTCTTCTGATGACTATCAGTAAGTTACTCTTTTTGTTTCTTTGTCTTCATCAGCTAAGTTTACTAGCTGTGTGTCTGTGCCACTAAAGAAAACCATCTATCTTGATACCATCTCCATTGTATGTAAAAATCTAGCCTCCTAAAGGGCTGCCTCACTTTTATTGGTTGGTGGGGTGTGTTGTGAGTGGAAGTGTCTTCATAATCGCTTTTGGGTCACATTCTGTAGCCATCTGGTGATGATATGCATTTCAAAGAGTTGTGCTATAATCTTAGACGTTACCAAGAGGGGTCATATATTGGAGCCTGGGTGGACATGCCACAAAGTCATGAGAATTGGGTAGTTGACAATCATAATCAAGTTATATTTGTTCAGGGACTAGTGCTACTTGGATAGGATGCTGTTTGCTACTTACCTAGAAATCTTTGTGAGTCCAAATTTTCTTGAAAACGAAAACCTTGGTCAGCACGCAGCAGTAAGTTTCTTTTGTATCTGATGCAAAAATGATTCTAGCAATTGCTTTCTTCTCATTACTTTTATAACTTCTTAGGTATGTATTTGAAGATAGCATTGATTTTGTTAAATCATCGGTCATAGAAGGAACCCAGGTAATCAGTTAAATGCTGTTTGTTTCCTTGTTTAACATTATGTCTTTGAGGTATTGTCTTCTTTCTAAAATTTCCTATTCTAGCCTGAAGACGATTCAGATCAAGAGGACATTGATGCAAAAGATATTTTGAAAAGGGAGCTCCAGGTGAGTGTGGTCACTGGTCAGACTTTATGAAAGATGAAATGCATAGCCTGTTTTTTGTTCCCTGTGATAAAAGTATAGAACATGTACAGAGCTGTCTTGAGAGATGTTTATTATCATTTTCTATATTAACAATGCTACTTTTCTGAATTAGGATGAGCGGAAGACTCTTCCAATTTACAAATTTAGAGATGAGCTGCTCAAGGCTGTAGAAGAGTATCAGGTTGCATTGCTTTTAACCTTTTGTTTGATGATCACATTTTCTTCGCTTGCATTTATTTCAGCAAATATAAATTTTTTAACCTTACACTGAAATCATTTAAATATAGTCCAAATGTAATATGTGTGTTGCATATTAAAAAATAATTTATGTTAATTGGTCAAAGATGATACTTTACGATTAAAGGACATATACAAGTACATATGACTAGGAGAGATGCAATCGAGTTGGACTGTCTGTAAATTGAGTTAATGATCTGGCCAAGATTTAGAGCTGTTCTTTTGACATTCTGCCAAATATCAATCTGGTCCACTATATACATTCATATAGCTATAGAATTTTTTACTCGAGTTGACTTTCTGACAACCTTTGTTCTCTACTATGAAGGTAATTGTCATAGTGGGTGAAACTGGGTCTGGTAAAACAACACAAATACCCCAGTACCTTCATGAGGCTGGGTATACTGCGAAAGGAAAGGTACGAAATCCATAAGCTCCACTACTCTGCATTTCATCCTTAAGCTCCAGCAGATTCGCTTAAAGTGTCATTGCATTGTCTGATAATGTATATACACCATTTTAGGAATAGTTTTGGTTGGTCTAAGTCTAATGCACAAATATAAAAGAGCATCTGTATGGCCTTTTTCCTAGTAACTTTCTGAGCTCCACTTCTATGAATATGAAGTAGGTTTAGGCCTTGATGTTTCTTCTCCTAATTTTTTGGCTTCTAACAGCCATGTACTCGAGTCTCAAGCCGCTTAATTTTGTGCAGGTCGCATGTACTCAACCTCGTCGAGTGGCTGCAATGAGTGTTGCAGCAAGGGTGTCTCAAGAGATGGGTGTTAAACTGGGACATGAGGTTTGGTTCTTTTATTTTCATAATTCCAATGCCATATTGTGCAAAACAGTAATGTTTTCATTTATATCATCTGAAACTTGTGTTAACTAACTACTGTATAGGTCGGTTACTCTATAAGGTTTGAAGATTGTACTTCAGAGAAAACAATTATTAAGTACATGACTGATGGAATGCTTCTAAGGGAGTTTCTTGGTGAGCCAGATTTGGCCAGCTATAGGTATCCGTTTATGAAACCAGTGTATTGTTGCCCCAGAATTTCACAGAAGTTTCTAATCGCTATTTATTTATTTGTGCTCTAGTGTTGTCATGGTTGATGAGGCTCATGAGCGTACACTCTCCACGGATATCTTATTTGGTTTGGTGAAGGTTAGCTAGCTTGATGTATGAATGTTTCGCAAAGATACAAATTCAATGCCTCATGTACATAATATGCTTTTACTGCCTTCAGGATATTTCTCGTTTTCGGCCAGACCTGAAGCTGCTCATTTCAAGTGCCACCCTTGATGCAGAAAAATTTAGTGACTACTTTGATTCAGCTCCTATTTTCAAGATACCTGGGAGGCGATACCCAGTTGAAATTCATTACACAAAAGCTCCTGAAGCTGATTACATAGATGCAGCAATTGTCACTGTTTTACAGATACACGTGACACAGCCCCCAGGAGATATCCTGGTATTCCTTACAGGGCAGGAGGAAATTGAAACAGTAGATGAAATCCTTAAACACAGAACAAGGGGCTTAGGCACCAAAATTTCAGAATTGATTATATGTCCAATTTATGCAAATCTACCTACTGAGCTGCAAGCTAAGATATTTGAGCCAACCCCTGAGGGTGCTCGAAAGGTGGTTCTGGCCACTAATATAGCAGAGACTTCATTAACCATTGATGGTATAAAGTATGTTATTGATCCAGGCTTTTGTAAGATCAAATCATACAATCCCCGCACGGGAATGGAATCTCTGCTTATTAATCCTATCTCAAAAGCGTCAGCAAATCAGAGAGCAGGAAGATCTGGACGGACTGGACCCGGAAAATGCTTCCGCCTATACACAAGTTATAACTACATGCATGACCTTGAAGATAATACTGTTCCGGAGATCCAACGAACCAACCTTGCCAATGTCGTGCTTACTCTCAAGAGTCTTGGTATTCATGACTTGGTTAACTTTGACTTTATGGATCCACCTCCATCAGAAGCCCTATTAAAGGCCCTGGAACAACTTTTTGCTCTCAGTGCACTCAACAGTCGTGGAGAGTTGACCAAGACTGGAAGAAGAATGGCAGAATTTCCATTAGATCCTATGCTGTCGAAGATGATAGTAGCTTCAGAGAAATATAAGTGTTCTGATGAGGTGATCTCCATTGCCTCCATGTTGTCAATTGGCAATTCTATATTTTATCGTCCGAAAGACAAACAAGTTCATGCGGATAATGCAAGGTTGAACTTCCACACTGGCAATGTTGGGGACCATATAGCACTACTAAATGTATGATTCACTATCCTTTTCCTTTTATAATCTTATAGCACCTTTATATTTTTTTGAGTTTAAGCAGTCAGTGCTAATTTCTTATTTTCTTTCAGGTTTATAACTCATGGAAAGAAACAGACTATTCAACTCAGTGGTGTTATGAAAACTATATACAGGTACCTGCTTTCTCTTTATTATCCTTGGTTAATTTCTTGGCATGAAAAAGGGTCTCGATATCTGACCAGCAAGTGAATGTCCTCTTTTGTAATATTTAATTTTCTTATTCCTATGAGGTGGATTTGTATATAAGAAATGAAAAGCGGTGGGGATGAGCTAGACATTCACATTTAAATGAAGTATATCTGAAATACAAAGATACAAAAAAATCCAAATTTGAATGTTTGCCCCTTGAGAAAAACCTGCTGTTAGTTTATTATTCATTTGAAAGTTATCCCTTGAAAAAATCCTGAGGCTAGTGGATTTATTTGCTGTACCCAAAAATTCTGGTGACCTCCAGTTAGTAATTCTTTTTTGTTCCCTAACTACCTCAACAGTTATATGCTGTTTACATCCTCTTGTTATTAGTGCACTTTTCTCCAGGTTGTCATGTAATACAATGGTGAATTTTGATTATATTTGTATGAATACATCTGTTCCCAATATGTATCATGGGCCATAAACATTAATTACCATGAGAATTGTATTTAATAGTCATGTATATTATATATTTGGAAACCTTTATACCCAAATGCCAACGTGAAATTCTATAAATTGTGCTGGGACAATAGTAGAATCTGCCAGGGGTTGCGTAATATTGTATCGTGAAGATCTTATATTTATTTTTATATAAATCCATCTTAGGTAGTAGTCCAAGCATCCACTGGAGACAGCTCTTCGTTTTAGCTATGGGCCTTGTCACGGAATTCATTTCTGCTATCTGTTGATCATCGATTCTGCAAATTTATATGGTAAAACTATCCTTGAATAATTCAGGTGCGCAGCATGAAGAGGGCAAGAGATATTCGGGATCAACTAGAGGGGCTTATGGAAAGAGTTGAGATTGAGATTTGCTCAAATACCAGTGACTTGGATGCTATTAAAAAGGCTATAACTTCAGGTCTCGGCCTTTTGGGTGTTCTTCAGTGCTAGGCAACACTGCAACAGTGATGCAATTGCTTCGTGTTCAAACATGCTGAGAATTTCATCATAATATTCTTTACTTGTTTGCTGTAGGTTTCTTCCATCATTCTGCCCGGTTGCAGAGGGATGGTTCATATAAGACTGTCAAGAATCCTCAGACCGTACATATTCATCCTAGTTCGGGACTAGCGGAGGCAAGTTCTTTTGATTATTGATTGCCTCATTTTTTATTCTGTTCAGAATATTCTTTAGTACCGCCTTATGTTGTGCAAGTTTTAGTTTTGATCTCTCGTGTTACATGTTTATTTTGCAGATACGTCCACGGTGGGTAGTATACCACGAATTAGTTCTCACAACGAAAGAGTTTATGCGCCAGGTATGCTCTGTTAAAAATGTGATTAATACCTGAAGTAGAATTTCTTGTGAATCATTGTGAAACACTGGTTGTGCAGGTGACGGAACTGAAGCCTGAATGGCTGGTAGAGATAGCACCACACTATTACCAACTAAAGGATGTAGATGACAGTAAGTGTCGATTGTGATGCCATTAATCGCTCAAGCTAGTTTTTATTAGTTGCATACGCTTTAACTTACCTACTTCTTTTTCCTCAGCTGGAACAAAGAAGTTACCAAAAGGCCAAGGAAAAGCTGCATTGTAGCCAGGACTCGTGGCATTTCATTGAATGTTGTATAATTGTTTCTAGAGCCTAGGAGCTTCAGACTTAGAGTGAAGATGTATATAGGATAGTTGCTGTCACTATCATGATCGAAATTAGGTTTCAGAGTAACTGATTGCTCATGTAAAATTTTGACATGAAGTCATGCATGTGCACGGCTATAGTTTACGTATCAGTTTGATTTGTTGGTGGAGAGTTGTGCTTACTGCGTCAGTTGCAAGGATGAAACCTAGATGGAGCATTTTATGTGAGGATCCGGCACGACAGATATTTGTTAGGATTAACCGCTAAGATATATTGTTATAGTTATGGATGTTCCCCCGTGCTACTAACGGATATACTGTAATATGCTACTCCCTCCGTTGTTTTAAATATAGATTGTTTTGTCAAATCTAGATGTATAGCTTTTGCTATGTCTCTAAATAAATACTATATCTAGATAAATAAATATTATATCTAAACAAATACTATCTCTAGATAAATAAATATTATATCTAGATATATCTTCATGGTATCCAACTTTTGTCCCATCTAAGTATAATCTATTTTGTCTCTTATCTCTCCGTATATATATCTCTACTACTAACAAAACTAATCGCCATAATATCGACCGACCCCTCCACCCGCGCGTCAATCCTGCCGCAAACTCCCACCCTGCGCCAACCACGATTCTCTCTCTCCCGAGCCGCCATCCCACGCGCTTCCCCTCGCGCCGGCCTCCGCCTCGCTCCGCCGTCCTCCTCGTGACTGGCTCCGCCGCGCGAGGACGTTCGCTCTCCTCCCCACCGCGCCCCCCCATCGCCGCCTCCAACACGTCTCCCCACCGTGCCGCCATGGCGGCCAACCCGTAGCCGCGCCGTCGGAGTAGCGCCACCCCAGTCCCCTGCCGCCCTGGCCGGCACCGGCGCGCTGCCGTCCGAGACGACGGCCGAGTGGACCGATGGCTTCTTCTCCGAGGTCGGGCAGAGGATCGGTGGGCTGTGGCTGCGCTTCTGGATCCAGGCCACCGCCGGCCTCTGGCTGCGGTCGTGGGTGGAGCAGGTTCCAGAGGAAGGCTCCTCCGCCGCGGCTCTCCTCCTCCCATTCCTCGTCCATGCATCCTCACAAGCGCAGTAGCCCAGCTGCCCCTGGGGTGGAGGTCGAGGGCGACGGCGACGGGTTCCGCAGTTCCGCAGCTCCTGGTTCAGGGCCACCGTCATCATCTTCGTGCCAGCGCGCGGCTGCCAGTGGCTGCTGCTGCCAAGCCTGATCCACCGCAATACAAGGGGCAGCTTCCGAATTGCCATACTGAACTCTGTTATCAAACTGGTGAATTGAGATTGTTAGTAAATATTGAATGTCAATCACTGAAGTTTTGTGAACTGTAATTATTGTAGTATTGTGATTAGAGATTACTTAATATTGTCAATTTGAGAGCATGTAGCTGATGTTGTCAAGAGAAGATATCAGTGATGAAACCAAAAAAGAAATGTTCTCTGAAAGTCTGTTAGAATGCAGACACTTAGATTGGCAAACTGAATTGACATTCTTTTTCAATACTGATCGAAGTCTCTATCTCTTTTGCCATACTGAGTTGACATAAAAAATTTGAGAAAATTACAATATTCACATTCCCAAATTGACACAATAATCACAACCTCATTGACAAAGACATTTAATCATCTTGCTCCATATTGAGCCACAATCTAAAATCAACATTCAGTCACATCATAGTCTGCTCCTACTCTGAAGCTCGAACTGGCTGCTCAATGCTTTCGCCCTCCAAAAAAACCGTGTGTGGTGGGTGCCTCTTGTCTTGCGGTGGAGCTGGCTTGGCATCAGCGGCCGCAAAGCAACTTCGTGTGGGCACCAAGTCGATGACAGCGCAAGGACACTTCCGTCTTCAACTATATTAGGCATAGAGAAGGTATGATCCAAAAATCTGTTAGTGTTTTCAATCCAGTCATTAGAGGGACCTTGCGTACGAGACCAACCAGTATACATCCACTCACCATCTTCCATCGTTTGGTTCTGATTTAGAAAGATAAAATATTTAGAATCGCAATAATCTGACCCAAGTATCAACCTAGTACAAGCAGCACTTGCTACAGATTTACCCAAAACATATTAGTTATAACATATGAAAAGGAAAGGAAGCTGCAGCATCTCTTCTTATACTCAAATTTTAGAGGCGGAGATACTGCAAAACTAATTTTAGATCACAGCCATAACAAGCAGCACTACACTACAACACCTATTTCCCTTATTACCTGTAATGTTTACCAATTCCCTTATTATCGATAACATGGACATCTGAAATCATTAATTAGGCTTAACAAGCAGCAGTGCTATAGCATGGCTAGTTCAACTTAACAGTGCTATAGTGGTTGGCAACAAATTAATAATCAAATAAACATTCAATTTCCACAACGCACATTCACTGGTAGAGCACAACATGTACTGATTTCTGAAGAAAACGAACAAGAATTACCTCAGTCCGATTGAACAAAGCAGATCGGCCACGGTGCGGCAGGCTGCTCCAAGGGTCGCGACAGAAGGCGCCACGGGCTCAGCTCCGGCGTTGACGTGTAGCAGCGCGTCGAGGAAGATGTGGTGGCGTGGACCGGACGCGGCTGGCGGCAGCCTCAGGCGCGTGGTGGCGGCCGCGGCCGCGAGCGTGAGGAGGCTGGCTGCGGGCGTGACGACGGGCGGCGCGCGTCTGGCGGTGGCCTTGGACACGCAGTGCCGGGCGCGTCGCGCTACGATGATGCCGGGCGCCGGCGCGAGGACGGGCGGCGCGGCTGGCGGCGGCCTTCGGGCGTGTGATGCTGGCCGGCCGAACCTGCGAGGAGGTTGCCCGGGAGGGGGGGGGGGGGGGGGAGTGGGCACGATTGGCGGCGGCGGCCTCGCGCGAGGGCGAGGCGACCTCGCGGGGTTGTGGGGCGCGAGGAGGGTGGGGCTCGCGGTTCTGGCGGCGGCCTCGCGCGAGGGGGAGGCGACCGCACGAGGGGGAGGGTGGCGCGCGGTTTTGGCGGCAGGGCTGACGAGATGGGGTGCGGCGGGCTGGTAAGCGGTGCGGATGAGGCTAGGGTTTTTTTTACAGCGGCCCGGCGCAAATAAGTCTCTGACAGTGGGTCCTCGGCTGCTGGTGAGCGCGTGCATGAAAAAAAGAGCGCGTGGAGGAAAAATCTGGCGCGAAGAGGGAAAATCTAACGAGAAAAAAAATATTTTGGCGCTCAAACTTTTTTCGTGGAGGGAATAGCTTATTTTCACGAGGGTTTACACGACGACATCACGAAAATAGTAAATTTTCGTGAACACCTTTATAAAAATACATTTTCGTGGCGGGTTTTGGTGCACCTTCACGAAAATTAAAAATTTTATGACGGTGTAGTCATATCTCCATACGAAAATCACCATCATGAAATTTAGGTTTTGTGATAGTGTGCAAACATGGAGATTCTAGCAATGCAAAAAACTTGAATATCTTTCCTTAAACATGCTGGAGAGCTAACTATCATTGTCTGAAAAAGAACACATACAACACACACGTGCCATACAACACCCTCTAGGGTTATACAATCACATACTCACCTGGGAAAAATAAAAGAAAGACCCGATCTATGATAACTTGACCATGTTCTCGGACTTGAAATCAGAACCAACGCTTGGCCCAAGCCATGCACCACAAGCGTGATTCATTGCCAGCAATATGCAAGACAATTGCTAGGCTAGGTGCAGCGCCATTAAAAGCACATTTATGCCTATGATTTTGTAGACTCCAAGCTTCTAGAATAATAGCCGAGTTCATGCCTTGATTGAATGAGACAATGGCCAGAATGTAGCATTGTGTAACGCCCTAAAATCCAAAAGTGTTTAGTTAGGGAAAACCCGTCAAAAACTTTCCCAAGTGACCTTTAACCAATCTTTTTATGTGTTTGGACTTTGAACCCTATAGTTAGACCACCCACTTTGCCCAGCAACGTTAGTTGAGGTTGACCACCTAACTGATAATCAACCAAGCCAGCCTAGTTAACCTTGATCTTCTGTCTCAGTTAGCCCAACATGGCCGATGTTGGACCCTAGATACAACCCAGCGTATTCTTTTGATGCTACACTTGTCCTTCGTGCCTCACACTCGGGCCCGCTTGTCAAGATGAGTTCAACATCTTACACCCACCTGTTTTGCGAGACATCATATCTTCAACATCCCTTCATTCCCCTCGACGAGCAAAACTAGAACAAGAATCGGTATGCAAAGGGAAGACCGAATCATATCCCAACCAACCTTTAACCTCAAGATCAAGAATCGTTCCATGGAAAATCAAGGAATCTCTTCAAAGCATCATTCCCCAATTTTTCCTTTGGATTGAAAGCATGGTATCCGTTCTCTTCAAGTCTTCATCTCTTTATCAAGATCTATGGAAAATGGAGCATGAGCCAAAGATCTTCATCAATATCCCTCTAGATCAACTTTGGAACCTTTGCTTGTGATCTTCATGAGCATGGTGAGCATCACTCCATCCTCTAGTCTAGGTTCTTCCGACGGATAACTCCTTTGATGACTAATGGAGCAATGTATGAGACTCACACCTAGATTAAACTATTTAAACCTAGCCATAAACTGAATTATCTATCAGGCCTAACTAATTCAACCTTGAGTATGCGTATGACACACTCCATGTGACCCACTAACACAAACCAAGATCAGGTCGTGCATACACGGATATGAGCCAAACAACATATAAATGAAAATACGCATAGCAGAAACAACCTACCACTCACAAGTTAGAATAAAATAGATGGTGAATATGCTCAGTTCACATATCTATTGTAATCCACAGGCCGACTCCACCATCTCCGGTGACATACGTACCTAGACGACCACCAGACTGCAAGTCAACTTAATGGCAACAATGCTAGTACATTTAGTACAAGTAGAGCCTATACATAATACTATACATATGGTGGATGCAAAGGCTAGATAAATTCATAAGCATTTGATATAAAAATGAAAGCGAGTATAATATGTGAGTAAGCAAAAAAGACAAACCATCGATGCCTAGATCAAGCATCTATCTTCCATGGGCTCCCATTCGGTAACTCTATGATGACAAAAAAGGCCAAGATCACACTTGTAACCAAGAGCACAACCATTCGAATAGATCAAAAACCTAGTAACCTACAACGGTGTCAATTATACCCACATGATGCAAAACTAACCGCCACACCCGTGTGCGAGAGTAAGCATTAGTTCAATACATCAACCTTTTGTAAACTCATCCTCAAGGTTGAAAAAAATAACCAAGATGGACAGGTGCAATGGAACCACTTACTATACCTCATCCAATGTATGTATGGTACGCTTACCATTACCATATTGAGGCATTTGGTTTGTATGAAAATGTGCTCAGAAATGAAGCATTAATGTCACGGTCCTTAATAAACATAGGTGAGTCTACCACACTTATACGAGTCCGCATCAAAACCCAACCATGGCATCTCACTTGAGTTTCCACATGTGGCTCAAATTACCTTTTCACCACCTCCAAAGATGTAGCCTCAAAAACATTACCTATAAGCTTGAGGGTGATGGTCAGCTTGTCGCCGCTCAACTTCTACCGGTATAAGCATGGCTAAGCATGTATAGAAACAATTTCATCTAGCAATCATACTCATCCTAAAATTTTTGAGCTGACAAAATATAATATGACTAACAAGCTCGAAGAAATACACATGCTTCAGTAGAGCTAAGCTCGGGCACACATACCATAACCATTGCATCTTTTCAAAAAATAAAGTGAGATGGATATTTACCCCCTAGTATACAAGGAGTGCCACAAAGGCACCAAACTCACTTGTCCTCAACAACTCCAACGATATTGCGTACAAAACTCATTTCAGATAAAATATCACATCCATACATATCGAAATGCATCACACGGGTTTAATTATTACATAATCAAGAGGATTGTAATATGATTTTGATACAAGCCCCTTGGGCCAAATGAGAAAGAGGAAATGAGGAATGTCCCCTCTACAAATTTGGTTTAGCATGATTTGAAAGTTTACATGATAAATTTGGAGTTAATTTGAGCCAATGTTTCAGGTTCTGAGGCAAAGGGGCCATCGATCGCGCAATTCAGAGCCAAGCTCGAGGATCACTCCACCACCCCACTGTGACATTCAGGTAATAAGGGATATGGACTCTAAACTCTAGTGTGGAGTAGGCATGTTTGTTATGGGTAGTACTAAGGGCTAAGGGTATGTTTGTAATTTCTATATAATATAGGCCCTTAAGTGTATGATGGGTGGTTTGGCAAGTAGCCTTGAAATCTAGGATAAATATAACGTTAGGTGCAAAAAAATTTATGCTATCACAAAGAGAATAAGCACCTAAGTAAGTGTAAGGACCTATCTGTAAATAAACATAAGCTATAGGGTCTTTTATGCAAATAACTAGGGGATAAAAGCAACTTTCATGTTTACCTAAGGGCCTATTTGTAAAAGTATTTGTCATCATGACATTTCATGGATATTTGCAAATGTATCAAAAATTTGATTAAAATCTCGTTTGGTAAGGACAAGGGTAATTTAGATTTTACCTTGTTCAAAATTCAACGAGTAATACTGCCAACTTTGAGTTTTTGGATTTGAGCCTTTTTAAAGCTAAAATGTAGAGCTTGAAAAACTCTACAACTTTCATGTTGGGCTTTTTCTTAGAAAACCCCTAGATTAGTGGGAAGAATTAGATTACCGAAGAGTCCCTGTAATTCTTAAGTTTTGCAAACAGGTCCCTGGACCCCCCCTCCCCTCTCTTCTTCTTCCCCGAGCACCTGCTCTGCTCTGCTTCTCCCCTGTCTTCTCTGCTCCACCGTCAGTGCCGCTCCCCTAGCCACTGCCCTGCACTCGCCGCCGTTCAGCTTCTGCCTACTTTCTCTCCACACGTCCCCCCTACTCCTGCCGCCGTTATAGCCCTTCCCCGGTGTCCTCCCGCGCGTGCACCACGGTGCTCCCGAGCGCTCGCCGGCCGCCACCTCGTCGCCGCCGATCTGGGCACAGCCGTGCCCATTCCTTCCTACTTTCTTTTCCTTCGCTTCTGTAGGCAAACGTAGTCACAAACCCAACCACACTCCCTCTCCCTCTCGCTGCATTGCCATATCGTCTTCCTCACGACACCGAGTCACCGCCGTTGCTTCTCACCGGAATACTCCCCACTCGCGCCACCCCGCTCAAATTCACTTGACCAGTTGCTCCTCCACCTTCTTCCCCAGCTCCTCAACTTGATCTAGCCCAGTCCCCACCGGATTTGCCTTCACCCCGAGCCGCCGCTCACCGGAGCCGCCCGAGCTCGACTCTGTCGTCGACAGCTCCCTCCACGGGTTCTCCAGCCCACTCAGGTATACAGATCGACTCCCTGTAGCACACCGATGCTCATGCGTGTGTTTGACCTTCGTGTTCGCCAGCCCTTCGCCGGGAACGGCGATGCGCCGCCACGGCCACCGCACCCTCTCGTTGACGGCCAAGTTCCACTGCCACCCTTCAAGCGTACCCCCTTCCTGTGTACTCACCGAGTCCCGTAGGTCGTGCTTAGCCCATCCTCCTCGCCGGAAAGCTCGCCGCCGGCGAGAACCCTACCAAAGCCAACCGGCTGGCCATCGCCAAGGTCGGGCAGGGACCCATCTGCAATTAAAGTTCTCATCGCAGGGACCCCAGTGCAAAGATACCGAAGACCCCCCCCCCCCCAAGTGCTTTGTTATTTCATGTGATGCTGCTGCTGTCTTGTAAAATTCATAACAAACTGTAGAAAAATCCAAAAATTACAAAACTGGTTTTACTAGAAACTAGACTTTAAATCCTACAACTTTTGTTAAATGAGTTTGGTTTGAATCTGAATATTTTTAAATCTAAGACAAGGAAGTATAATGTCCATAGCTTCTACATGTTGACTTTGTTGATTGTGATTTTTGATATGCAATTTCTATAAATGATGTATGAATTGATGTAGAATTTTCAAACCTAAATTTGTTTTATAACTTAAATTCTTTTAAGTTGATCAATTCAATTTGTTTTGAAATAGAATTAGCTAAGCATACCCTTTAAAACTTAACTAATTAGGTCTCTTGGTCATAATCTATTAGGTATGCAAGTGATTTATGATTAGATGTTCAAAACTTTATAACTCTATTTACCCAAAGTTTAAATTCAAATTTAAATTTGAATTTAAACTTAAAATATATTTTAATGCTTGTTTTTAGTTAATCCAATGATGTAGTCCTAAGTTAAACATAAATTATAAGTTTAGGCTAAAATTTCCTTTGTTTTGGCAGTTCTTGAGTGTTAACCTTTTAAAGTACAATTTTGATGTGAAATAAATGAAAGAGTGTACATTCCTTAATTTTATATTTTTGCATATCATGTAGAACCGTTTACTCTCGCCGACGGTGACTACGAGCTAATCTCGGATCAAGCCGTAGAAGTTTCCGAAGACCCCAGGGACACCGTCGAAGGTCTAACTGAAGCTCCGAACCAAAGTTCGGAAAACGTTGATCCTACTGCCCCCAACCCTACACAAGAAGGCAAGCCCCGGACATAACCCACTATTTTATTTACATTGCAATCTATATCTATTTATCTCTATCTATGCATTACGTTCATAGGAATTGTATGAGAAACCCTAGTTGCATTTCCCTAGGAACCAATGTATTGAATATTAGCACTTGAGTCCGAATAGCCGCTCTGCTAATAGGACCGGTAGAAGTCGGGTGATTTCCTGTCACTCGCGCGATATAGGAGTTGTAATGTTTACATTCCTGTTATCACTATAAGGATGACGGACGGGAGTTTTGTGAGGTATCATGGTTGAGATGATGCCCCGTCTGTGTTGGTAAAATTTGATAAGGTCACAGCGTGTGGTAGTGCGGGTTAAGCGTTTGAAAGTACTAACCACATGCCGCAAAATATGGTAAGCGGTAAGCCTAGTAACCAATCGCCCCGAGAAGTGGACATACCTCCCACCACTCGTCTTGCTTCTTCTGGTTACTTAGTTCGACGTGTGGGAATATGTGTTGCAAGGGCAACCAAGAATACGGGTTTTGTAGTCACGCTACAGACGTATGTCCTGCACTTTGGAAGTGCGTATGGTCCTGCAGTCGCTTGTGGTGGATCTGATCCACGAGTCGGAATGAAAGGCAAACGGTTGCTTCGAAACAACCCTTTGGTGTTCCGAGCGTGTGAGTTAGGTTTACCTTGCAAGGTTGAATTCGATTCAGAATCGTCCGCTTCTCACGATGGTTGAGACTGCTTGATCCCTTTACCACATTGAGTAACAAGAGCAATCATATTATTATGAAAAATGATGTTTGATCAAAGTTTATACCTTGCTTGCTTAGTTATAAGTGCTTATCTAGAATGGATAATCACCTAGAACCTGAAAGCTAAAATGTTGAAAATAAGGATCTACTCTTTATCGCTTCTCAGCTGACAACTAAACTCGGATCCATTACAAACCTTCATAAGTCTAGATACATGGCTAAGTATACCATGACCGGGTAAGCCTTGCTGAGTATTAGAATACTCAGCCTTGCCTTGTAACTTTTGTTCAGGTGATCCTCCGGATGACTCAGCTCTGCCTGTACCGTGGCCCTATCCTCTGCCCGATGGTTGGTCCTTGGAGTGGGACCCGTCCCCGGCCAACGTAGACTCTTCCGAGTGATGTCGTGCAAGGGCGAGCATGACATCTACACTAACGACGTGTACAATGCCGTACTTTAAATTCCGCTGCTTAACTTAAAACTTATGTTTGATCTGTAATAATTTCCCCGGTTGGAAAGGTTATGTTACTTTTAAACCCTCATGTAATATATCTGCCTGTGATGTAAAATATGAAGGCATTTTGTATCTTTGGACTCGCCTTCGTGCGGGGTACCTTGTTTGATCCTGCTTTCGGTGGTTTATCGGGACGTTACCCGACAGGCCAAGGTATTATACCGTTTGAAGCACGCCAGAGCCCGCAGAAGTGAACTCGCGTACTTGAGCCGGTGTAATTCGAGTTGGTTCTGCCACAGCTGGTATCAGAGCTAACAAGTGTACACTGGAGATGTGAAGTGTCTTAAAAATACTTTCGGTATAAAATTGGGCCAACAAAGTATGTTGTAAAAATACGTTGGATTCGTTAAGGCTGTACTTAGTGCGTAAAGCCCTAGGGTAATGTTTAAGGGAAAATAGAGGTGGCTGTACTATATATATAATTCTAACTCCCAGCATTACTTTTTCGTTAAAACTTAAATTCGTGCACAACCTAATGTTACTTTTTGTAACGACATCTTTGATGGTAAGGTAAGAAGGTAAGGATCCTCAGTCAACTGAGGGAGCTTGGCCTTCCCGTCGGTGATGCGAACCGAACGCTGTTTCTCAAGCAGTGGCCTACTTGAGATGCTGCCAATGTACCAACTTCGGTTGACTACATTGGGAGTATATGGTTCGGCGCAGGGTATGGCGATCGCTGTTCATACCCCCGCATTTTTGCGGTACCCCCCATGAATACGTTGTTTCGACGACGTATGTTAATGTTGTCTGTACGGCGGTAATGGTACAGATGCTGTTTCTATAGTGAGCAGTAATAATTGGGGACGCTTTCATGATATGCTGGCATGAAAGGTTCATTGGATATATATATTGTGATCTTTTGTAGGTATACTAACCACGATTAAGAGGTTAGGACGAATAGGATCTATCGACTAGTTATTAAGGAGAGACGTATGTGTTATGCCACCGAAACTAATTGCGTAAGTCCGAAGATATTCGGCAGTTGTTTTTGGTTGAGAGGACGAATAGTACGTGCATGCATAATTCCTTGACAAATAAAAGAATATAATGTATGTTAAAGTTTGATAAGGATGAGTAGTATGTTGATTATCCTTAATATGGGTTAATGGGTTCATGTGGTAAGTTGGTCAAGAATCTTAAGTTCTTCATCCAGGCTCTGAATCTTGTTGTTGTCAATATCAGTCGTCTTGTTCCATTTGCCTTGTGATTTTCTAGCAAGGTAAACACATCTCACCATTTGCATTCTTGTTGCAGATGGCAGCTCCTCCTAATGTCTTTTGGGATCTGGAAGGGCATCTCCATACCAATGCCCTTCATTGGGAAGGTTTCCCTCGTTTACTCTGGGAATCCTTACAGTCTTTCCACTATACAGAACCTCCCCAATATGATGCTGTTGAGTATTTGGAAGAAGGAGTTCACAGAGCTCAAGTCAGGATGACCATTCCACAGCATCCTTTCCGCTCACAATGGCAGCCCATTGAAATCAACATGATGGGCTATCGAATAGTGGATACTATTGAAGGAGCGGCATTAGAAGCAATCTATCGTTTTTGCAATCAGCATCCGAAAGAAGTTGCAGGAAAGCCCATCGGGTTATTTTCAACGACAAGTCCCGATGAGCCAGAATGGAATCTCAGAATTGTCCCTGAGAGTCATAGATTGGATGGTCCACCGGAAGAAGCGCTTCAAGGAATGATGCGGTTTATGAATGTACAGTACCACTACCAACTGCTTCTACGTCGTGAAATGGGTTGGGTGATCCATGTCGCGCGAAGTCACTACAGAGAGGCTGATAGACAAAATACTCAAGTGGATCAGCTTCGAGCTTTAGTGACTCAGAAGGATGAGATTATCGCAGCACGGGATGAAACCATCCATCACCGTGAAGATCAGATCAACGAGAGTGATCATATAATCACCCAGCGCAACACCATTATTGAGTTCCTTCAGGAACAAATCCATGATCTGATCCTTGCGGCTGATGATGCTCAGGCTCAACTTGAAGAACTGCAGCAGCCACCGATACCTCCTGTCGCACCTGCAGTACCTGAAGCTGAAGAAGAAGATCCCGAGGAGATTGAGGGAGTCTCAGAACTTGATTCTGAGCATGGTGACCCTGTTCTTAGCCCCCACCATTCTTCTTCTGGTAGTCAGTCTTCTGTAGACAACTTCGACGATTTCTAGTTGTCAAATCGTCGACTTCCTTCTAGATGTAATCTGTGAGGAGTGAGGTGCTTTAGTTAATGTGTAGTTTGCTTAGACCTTGTGCCATTTGATGTAACATAGATGGCCGGTGTATGGAGCCTATGGTTGTGTAATGTGAAAAACCATCAACATCCCCGTTGTAATATAAGCTTCATGTTTTATCTCCTTGATCTTTATCTTGATGTTTTGAAATGAGATAATTGAATGGAATGTATGCAGGGTGTATACGAATGTTGTATTTTCTGAAATTGGGGAGTAAGGTTATATGTTTAATAACGGACGTCTCCTTGATTTCAGATGGTGGGAGCCACGCGTGGAACCCCGGAAGGTTTCCGGGCAGAACAAGCCAGTGGTTCTCAACAACAGCCCCCGCCACCTCCTAACCTAGCCGAGGTGATGGCACGACAAATGGAGCTTCTTAATCTGCTGGTGCAAGCACAACAGAACCAGCAACGTCAACAATTCCGAGGAGGTCGTGACGACCTTCCCCCTCTAGTGGCCAGCTATCAGGACTTCCTTAGCACTCAATCCCCGTTCTTTAGTAAGGCTGAAGAACCTTTGGACGCTGATGCCTGGCTTCATATTATTGAGTCAAAGTTCGCCCTCTTGACTATACCTTGTGCGGACTCAAGTAAGGCTTCTTTTGCTGCCCAGCAACTTCGCGGTGCTGCTCGTATATGGTGGGATAATTTCTATGCCATGCAGCCCGCGGGACATATCATCTCCTGGGATGAGTTCCGGACTGCCTTCAGGGCACATTATATTCCCGAAGGATTACTGGAACGGAAGTTGAGTGAATTCTTGGCACTTACTCAGGGTTCCAATACGGTATTGCAGTATGCACAGACCTTTAGTCATCTGTGCCAATATGCTGGTTATCATGCAGACAATGATGCCAAGAAACAAGATCGTTTTCATTGTGGCCTTAATACCAAGCTCAAGGAGTGCCTGAATCTTGTTAGGGCTAATAATTTTAGCGAGCTAGTTAACATGGCCTTAACCCAGGAGGATTGTATCATGGCACATCATGCTGACAAGAAAAGAAAGACTCCTACGGGACCTTCGAGTGCTCAATCACCATGGTATCAGGTTGTTCCCAACACTCAAATCAGAGCGCCACAGAGGAATGCCCCATTGGGCAGATTGGTTTTTAGGCCGCATCAACAACAAGGAATATATAGACCTCCCGTACCTTTCCAGCAACTACAGCAGTTCGGCCCAAGGCCAAATGTGCGACAAGCTCCACCAAAAGGCAGCAATTATCGCTGCTTCAATTGTGGGAGTGCAGATCATTTCATCAGGAATTCTCCACGGCCTAAGAAACCTAACCAAGGGCAAAGTTCTAATCAAGGTAATCAGAACAAGGGTAAAAGGCAGCTGATGCAAGTCCGGCAGGGGAAAATTAACTTCACCACCCTTGCGGAACTCCCAGACGGAGCCCCTGTCATGTCGGGTATGTTCTCTATCCATCACCAGCCAGTTGTTACATTATTTGATTCTGGAGCAACTCATAGTTTTATTAGTAACAACTATGGTACCCGAATAAGATTTGATCCTTGTCCCACCCAAGGATCATACATGATTTCCACCCCTGGAGGCAAGATTACCTCTAATCAAATGGTTAAAAGTGTGCCAATTCGACTAGGCAGCCAAGTGATTAAAACTGATTTGGTATTGCTAAACTTAGAGGGTATTGACGTTATACTCGGGACGAATTGGATGACTGAACATAGAGTACTGCTGGACATTTCTTCCCGAGTTATTGAAATTGATTCACCATATCATGGAGCTACTACCCTCTATCTGCCCAAGCAGGAATATCTGTATCCTTGCACTTATGCTATCACAGACATTAAGGTAAAAGATATTCCTATAGCCTGTGAGTACCCCGATGTCTTTCCAGACGACTTGCCTGGGATGCCACCGGACAGAGACATTGAGTTCATTATTGAACTTCAACCTGGCACTGCTCCTATTTCCAAGAGACCATATCGTATGCCCCCAAATGAATTGGTCGAGTTAAAAATCCAACTTCAAGATCTTCTTGATAAAGGTTTCATACGCCCAAGTGCTTCACCTTGGGGTTGTCCCGCTCTCTTCGTTAAGAAGAAGGACAATAGCCTAAGGTTGTGTGTTGATTATCGTCCACTCAATGCGGTTACTATTAAAAACAAGTATCCTCTTCCCCGCATTGATATCCTGTTCGATCAATTAGCTGGAGCTAAGGTCTTCTCAAAAATTGACTTACGCTCTGGCTATCATCAGATCAAGATTAAGCCTTGTGATGTTCCAAAGACGGCTTTTTCGACCAGATATGGGTTATATGAATATCTGGTTATGTCCTTTGGACTTACTAACGCCCCGGCATATTTCATGTATCTCATGAATTCAGTTTTTATGCCGGAACTTGATAAGTTTGTTGTGGTCTTCATCGACGATATTCTAATATATTCCAAGAATAATGAAGACCATGCCAATCACTTACGTATCATTCTTCAACGATTACGTGATCATCGCCTTTACACCAAATTCTCAAAATGTGAATTTTGGCTGGATAGTGTGAAATTTCTAGGACACACTATCTCTAGTAAAGGTATATCGGTTGATCCAACCAAAGTCCAGGAAGTTATGGACTGGAAGCCTCCAACTTCAGTCCATCAAATTCGAAGTTTCCTTGGATTGGCAGGATACTATCGCCGATTCATTCCAGATTTCTCCAAGATAGCCAAGCCTATGACTGAGCTACTTAAGAAAGAAGTTAAATATCGATGGGACGATAAGTGTGGCGAAGCATTCCATACCTTGAGAAAGCTTCTAACAACCGCGCCCGTATTAGCCCAGCCAGATAATACCCAGCCTTTTGATGTCTACTGTGATGCTTCTGGAACTGGTCTTGGTTGTGTTTTAATGCAAAACGACCGAGTCATTGCCTATGCATCCAGAGCACTCCGAAATCATGAGCAAAACTATCCTACTCATGACCTGGAATTGGCAGCAGTTGTTCACGCTCTTAAACTTTGGAGACATTATCTTATGGGTGCTAAATGTAACATTTACACTGACCATAAGAGCTTCAAATATATCTTTACCCAAGCGGATTTGAATATGAGGCAAAGGCGATGGTTAGAATTGATCAAAGACTATGACCTTGAGGTATATTACCATCCTGGTAAAGCCAATGTGGTTGTGGATGCACTTAGCCGCAAGCCACATTATCACTGCTTATCTATAGCAGCTATCAGTGATACCCTCTGTAATCAGATGAGAAAACTCAATCTAGAAATCATTCCTCAAGGCAGTCTAAATCTTTTATCCATGGAGAATACCCTTCGAGATAAAATCATCATGTCACAGCTACATAATGAGGGTATCAGAATTATCAAATCGAAACTATCTCAAGGAGAAGCTAAATACAAGTGTTTCCATACTGATCCTCAAGGAGTCTTGTGGTTCAACAAACGCCTTGTTGTACCAAAAGATCATCAACCTCGAAAGCAAATCCTTGATGAAGCTCATCTATCCAAATTCTCTATTAATCCCGGTAGCACCAAAATGTATCAAGATCTACGACAACATTTTTTGTGGACCAGGATGAAAAGAGAAATTGCCAAGTATGTATCTGAGTGTGATACGTGCCAGAGAGTCAAAGCTAGTCATCTTAAAGCATCCGGCACGCTTCAACCATTACCCATTCCGTCATGGAAATGGGAAGACATTAGCATAGATTTCATTGTTGATCTTCCCAATACCTCTCAAAAGCATGACTCCATATGGGTAATCATTGATAGGCTTACTAAAACAGCCCATTTTCTTCATGTGCATACCACTTACTTAGCTAAGAAGTATGCTAAAGTCTATCTGGATCAAATTGTCCGGTTACATGGTATCCCCAAGACCATCATTTCTGATCGAGGGGCACCATTTATTGCACACTTCTGGGAGCAATTGCAAACCGCTCTTGGAACCAAACTAATTCGAAGCTCTGCATATCATCCTCAGACGGATGGACAAACTGAGCGGGTTAACCAAATTCTTGAAGACATGCTCCGAGCTTGTATCATTCACTATGGTACGAGTTGGGACAAATGTCTTGCCTTGGCCGAATTCTCTTACAATAACAGTTACCAATCCAGTCTTCAGATGTCACCATTTGAAGCATTATACGGTCGCAGATGTCGAACTCCTTTGAGTTGGTCTGAGACTGGTGAGCGCAAAATCTTCGGACCAGACCTAGTCGTCGAAGCCGAGGATAAGGTCAGAGTTATTCAAGCCAATCTTAAAACAGCCCAGTCCAGACAGAAGAGCTATGCGGATCGAAGAAGGAAACCTCTGCAGTTCCAAGTAGGAGATTTTGTATATCTCCGAGTATCTCCTACCAAAGGTGTTCAACGTTTCGGTATAAAAGGAAAACTAGCACTAGATATATCGGACCTTCTTACAAACTTCGCCTTCCATCTCAAATGGCTGCCATCCACGATGTTTTTCATATCTCCCAACTCAAAAAGTGTATTAAGGTACCTACGGAGATTATTGAAACCCCAGCTGTTGAGATTGATTCCGATCTATCCTATGTTGAACAACCTATCCAAATCTTGGATACCAAAGAAAGAGTCACTAGAAGGAAAAGGGTCAAGATGTATAAGATCTTATGGGATCACCATACCGAAGAGGAAGCAACTTGGGAAACAGAATCTTATCTTCAGCAGAATTTCCCAACTTTTCTCTCAACCAATTCCCAAATCTGATCGTTCAATCTTCTTCCGCTTCTGAATCTCGGGACGAGATTCTTTTTAGGGGGGAAGGCTGTGACATTCAGGTAATAAGGGATATAGACTCTAAACTCTAGTGTGGAGTAGGCATGTTTGTTATGGGTAGTACTAAGGGCTAAGGGTATGTTTGTAATTTCTATATAATATAGGCCCTTAAGTGTATGATGGGTGGTTTGGCAAGTACCCTTGAAATCTAGGATAAATATAATATTAGGTGCAAAAAAATTTATGCTATCACAAAGAGAATAAGCCCCTAAGTAAGTGTAAGGACCTATCTGTAAATAAACATAAGCTATAGGGTCTTTTATGCAAATAACTAGGGGATAAAAGCAACTTTCATGTTTACCTGAGGGCCTATTTGTAAAAGTTTTTGTCATCATGACATTTCATGGATATTTGCAAATGTATCAAAAATTTGATTAAAATCTCGTTTGGTAAGGACAAGGGTAATTTAGATTTTACCTTGTTCAAAATTCAACGAGTAATACTGCCAACTTTGAGTTTTTGGATTTGAGCCCTAAAGCTAAAATGTAGAGCTTGAAAACTCTACAACTTTCATGTTGGGCTTTTTCTCAGAAAACCCCTAGATCAGTGGGAAGAATTAAATTACCGAAGAGTCCCTGTAATTCTTGAGTTTTGCAAAACAGGTCCCTGGACCCCCCTCCCCTCTCTTCTTCTTCCCCGAGCACCTGCTCTGCTCTGCTTCTCCCCTGTCTTCTCTGCTCCGCCGTCAGTGCCGCTCCCCTAGCCACTGCCCTGCCCTCGCCGCCATTCAGCTTCTGCCCACTTTCTCTCCACGCGTCCCCCCTACTCCTGCCGCCGCTGTAGCCCTTCCCCGGTGTCCTCCCGCGCGCGCGCCACGGTGCTCCCGAGCGCTCGCCGGCCGCCACCTCGCCGCCGCCGTTCTGGGCACAGCCGTGCCCATTCCTTCCTACTTTCTTTTCCTTCGCTTCTGTAGGCAAACGTAGTCACAAACCCGACCACACTCCCTCTCCCTCTCGCTGCATTGCCATATCGTCTTCCTCACAACACCGAGTCGCCGCCGTTGCTTCTCACCGGAAAACTCCCCACTCGCGCCACCCCGCTCAAATTCACTTGACCAGTTGCTCCTCCACCTTCTTCCCCAGCTCCTCGACTTGATCTAGCCCAGTCCCCACCCTTACGCCGCCGGATTTGCCTTCACCCCGAGCCGCCGCTCACTGGAGCCGCCCGAGCTCGACTCCGTCGTCGACAGCTCCCTCCACGGGGTCTCCAGCCCACTCAGGTATACAGATCGACTCCCTGTAGCACACCGATGCTCGTGAGCGTGTTTGACCTCCGTGCTCGCGGACCCTTCGCTGGGAACGGCGATGCGCCGCCACGGCCGCCGCACCCTCTCGTTGACGGCCAAGTTCCACTGCCACCCTTCAAGGTACCCCCTTCCTGTGTACTCACCGAGTCCCGTAGGTCGTGCTTAGCCCATCCTCCTCGCTGGAAAGCTCGCCGCCAGTGAGAACCCTACCAAAGCCGACCGGCCGGCCATCGCCAAGGTCGGGCAGGGACCCATCTGCAATTAAAGTTCTCATCGCAGGGAACCCAGTGCAAAGATACCGAAGACCCCCCCCCCCCAAGTGCTTTGTTATTTCATGTGATGCTGCTGCTGTCTTGTAAAATTCATAACAAACTGTAGAAAAATCCAAAAACTACAAAACAAGTTTTACTAGAAACTAGACTTTAAATCCTACAACTTTTGTTAAATGAGTTTGGTTTGAATCTGAATATTTTTAAATTTATTTTAAATCTAAGACAAGGAAGTATAATGTCCATAGCTTCTACATGTTGACTTTGTTGATTGTGATTTTTGATATGCAATTTCTATAAATGATGTATGAATTGATGTAGAATTTTCAAACCTAAATTTGTTTTATAACTTAAATTCTTTTAAGTTGATCAATTCAATCTGTTTTGAAATAGAATTAGCTAAGCATACCCTTTAAAACTTAACTAATTAGGTCTCTTGGTCATAATCTATTAGGTATGCAAGTGATTTATGATTAGATGTTCAAAACTTTATAACTCTATTTACCCAAAGTTTAAATTCAAATTTAAATTTGAATTTAAACATAAAATATATTTTAATGCTTGTTTTTAGTTAATCCAATGATGTAGTCCTAAGTTAAACATAAATTATAAGTTTAGGCTAAAATTTCCTTTGTTTTGGCAGTTCTTGAGTGTTAACCTTTTAAAGTACAATTTTGATGTGAAATAAATAAAAGAGTGTACATTCCTTAATTTTATATTTTTGCATATCATGTAGAACCGTTTACTCTCACCGACGGTGACTACGAGCTAATCTCGGATCAAGCCGTAGAAGTTTCCGAAGACCCCAGGGACACCGTCGAAGGTCTAACTAAAGCTCCGAACCAAAGTTCGGAAAATCTTGATCCTACTGCCCCCAACCCTACACAAGAAGGCAAGCCCCGGACATAACCCACTATTTTATTTACATTGCAATCTATATCTATTTATCTCTATCTATGCATTACGTTCATAGGAATTGTATGAGAAACCCTAGTTGCATTTCCCTAGGAACCAATGTATTGAATATTAGCACTTGAGTCCGAATAGCCGCTCTGCTAATAGGACCGGTACAAGTCGGGTGATTTCCTGTCACTCGTGCAATATAGGAGTTGTAATGTTTACATTCCTGTTATCACTATAAGGATGACGGACGGGAGTTTTGTGAGGTATCATGGTTGAGATGATGCCCCGTCCGTGTTGGTAAAATTTGATAAGGTCACAGCGTGTGGTAGTGCAGGTTAAGCGTTTGAAAGTACTAACCACATGCCGCGAAATATGGTAAGCGGTAAGCCTAGTAACCAATCGGCCCGAGGAGTGGACATACCTCCAACCACTCATCTTGCTTCGTCTTGTTACTTAGTTCAACGTGTGGGAATACGTGTTGCAAGGGCAACCAGGAATACGGATTTTGTAGTCGCGCTACAGATGTATGTCCTGCAATTTGGAAGTGCGTATGGTCATGCAGTCGCTTGTGGTGGATCTTGTGGCAGAACCAACCTGAATTACACTGGCTCAAGTACGCGAGTCCTCTCTGGAGGGCTACCTCGTGCTTCAAACGGTATAATCCTATTGGCCTGTCGGGTAACGTCCCAATAAACCACCGAACGCAGGATCCAACAAGGTACCTCACACGAAGGTGAGTCCAGAGATATAAATGCCAATACATTTTACACCACAGCCAGATATAATACAAAAATTTTACAAAGCATCAGTAGCTCCCACTGAGGGGAGATTATTACAAAACAGGTTTAAGTTATAAGTCAAGCAGCGGAGTTTAAAAGCGTAAACATTGTACACGTCGTTATTACAGATATTATGCTAGCCCTGGCATAATATCACTCGGCGGAATCTGTGTTGGCTGGGGACGGATCCCACTCCACGGACCAACCATCAGGCAAGGGATAGGGCCACGGTGTAATGAAAGCTGGCTCATCAGGGAGATTACCTGAAGTAGATCAACAAAAGCAAGGCTGAGTATACTAATACTCAGCAAGACTTACCCGAAATTGGGTATACCTTTAGCCCATAACTAGACTCATGAAGGCTTTTAGCTTTAGGTAGAGTTTTTAGCTGAAAAGCAACAAAGTGTAGATTCTTATTTTCAACTTTTAGCTTTCAGGTTCTAGTGGATTAACCATTCTAGGTAAGCATCTATAACTATTCAAACATGGTAGAATCTTTAATCGAACACCATCTTTGATAATCACAAAGTTGCTCTTGTTACTCTATGTGGCAAAGGGGGTAAGCAGTCTCATTCATCGTGAGAGGCGGACGATTCCTGAATCGAGATTCAAAACCTTGCAAGGATAAATCTAACACACACGCTTGGAACACCAAAGGGTCGTTCCAAAGCAACCGTTTGCCTTTCATTCCGACTCGTGGATCAGATCCCCCACAAGTGACTGCAGGACCATACGCACTTCCAAAGTGCAGGACGTACGTCTGTAGCGCGACTACAAAACCCGTACTCCTGGTTGCCCAGCAACACATATTTCCACACGTCGAACTAAGTAACCAAAAGAAGCAAATACATGTGGTGGGGGGTATGTCCACTCCTCGGGCCGATTGGTTACTAGGCTTACCGCTTACCATATTTCACGGCATGTGGCTAGTATTTTCAAACGCTTAACCACCGCTACCATACACTGCGGCCTTATCCAGTTCATCAACACAGACGGGGTATCACCTCAACCATGATACCGAATAAAACTCCCGTCCGTGATCCTTATAGTGATAACATGAAAGTAAACATCACAATTCCTATATCGCGCGAGTGACAGGAAATCACTCGACTTCTACCGGTCCTATTAGCATAGCAGCTACTCGGACTCAAGTACTATTATTCAATACATTGGTTCCTAGGATTCATGCATCTAGGGTTTCAAACAATTCCTATAAACTTAATGCATAGAATACATAAATAAATATAGAGTGCAGTGTAATAAAAATAGTAGGTTATGTCCGGGGCTTGCCTTCGCTGGTAGGGTTGGGGTTAGTCAAATTAATATCTTCCGAACCGGGGTTCGGGGCTTCAGAGAATTCCGCGACGAGATTCTCGGGGTCTTCAGAATAAACTCCTTCTGGTTCCGGAATCAACTGATAATCTCCGTCGGCGAGAGTGGTCGAATCTATATGATATGCAAGATGGAGTTTAATGAATGTATATACTTTCATTTCAATTCACAATAAAGTTGCAATCCAAATAAAGGAACATTACATTTCGACAATCAACCTAACTATCTTGTACTGGGCAGTCATTTATTGAGTATTAAGTATCTTATCTAGATACATTAAATAACTAAGTTAACTTTACTAAATATCTAACTAGTGGCATAGAGCAACAGGTTGGGGTGGTGCCCAATAACTAAGTTAAATCCTTTTATCTATTGCTTGTATTATTGATTTATATGAAGTCCATATTGATACTAAATTATGTACTATTATAACATGTTCAATTTGTTTTAGTTGTTTTCCACCTAATCTTAAGTTGGAAATTTGGTAATAAACTACACTATTATAAAACAGTACTAGAAAAATAATTTCTTGATTTTAGAGCATTTAATTTATTCATAAATTTTTATGAACTAGAACTATGGGTCATGAATTTTTCTTTGAATCTAAACTTAAATTCATGGCTGAGGTTACATTAGGCCTCTGACTTTCAAATTTTTATGTTAGATTACTTCTGTTGTAACAAAGCTAAGATAAATGTTTCAGCCCTAAATATGAAGGAATACATTTGGAATTAAATTAAGTAACTTGTATCAACATATAACAAAAAGTACTCGAAATCTAAGCAAATGAACAGTAAAGTACTCGAACTTTTTACACAGAGCTATACATAACACATATAGTCTAGGTTTCAAATTTCAGCTATAACACATGCCTACAACATGAGATACAATTAAAACACTTATTTTCTAATATTTAATATACATCAGAAAATATACACCTACAGCTCAAACTTCCTAAATAAAAGTAGTCGAATTTCACTTAAGGATTCCAACAAAATTTAGTTTGAATTTTTATGACTTTTCCTCGAATAGATACAGAATTTTCAAGTTGACAGCCTTATTTACACAAGAGGTCCTTCGAGTACTATTTCCCTGAGTCTATTCCTTTGCACAAAACCCCCTAGACTTCTATTCCTTCTAACCCGGGGTCCCTATGCTTATGAACCGAAGCAGGGCACGGCGGGGGCGGCGGTGTTCCGGCGACGGCGGTCACCGGCGGCGAGGTCCAAGGGCAGGGGAAGACTCAGGGGCTTACGGTGGTCCTGTTGCGCCACTTGTTGAGGGCTGGGGTGGCCGGAATAGTAGGACTCGACGAGGACCCGAGATGGTGGCGGCGAGGTCTCCGTCGACGGCGAGGTTCCGGCGATCAACGTCGGCAAAGGACCTGCGCACGAGAACCAGTGAGTCACGGGGAATGTGTAGGTACAACCAATTGGAAGGATTCGTGTCGGATTTGAAGTGACCGACGGAGACAGTAGCGGCGGCGGCGAAGAAGAACGCCGGCGAGTGTCGGGGAGGCGCGGTGGTGGACTAGAGAGCTAATGGATGGGTCAGGGAGCTTCACAGAGATGATGTAGTGCTAGCTAGAGGGTTGTTATGGCGTGGGAGGGCCCGGAGCGAGCTGCCCACGGTGGGGGTCGAAGGCGGCGACGGCGGCGCTCGTCGGAGGCGATGTTCCAGTGGGAATTGGGAGGCAACAGAGGGTCGTCGAGCACGAGCAAGCAATGGGAAAGCTTGCACGAGGATGGATTGGGGCGGAGGAGGTCCGGTGTTGGCTGTCCACGGGCGTGCCGTGCGTGGCCGGAGCGGAAGAGGACGGCGGCGGAGGGATGTGGCTCGGATGCTCGGAATTGGGCACTGTAACTGGCAGAACAAGGTGTAGGCGTTGAAGTGACACTACTATGCGTGAGAGATAGGAAAATAAGGCCCTGTGGTGAGTGCTCCACGGCGACGAGGAGGTGGCGGCCGGCGGAGGCTCTGGGTCGTCGTGGCACGCGCGCGCGAGGCCAGGAAAGGAGGGGAACAGCAGCGGGGGAAGCAAGGGGCGACGCGTGGGTACTTGCAGAGGCTGGAGGTGGAACCTAGGGCGCGGTGCCGGCGGTGAGCGGCGGGGCAGGAGCAGAGCAGAGGGTGGAAGCGGCGGTGGCAGAGGAAGATGAAGCAGGGAGGTGTCAGGGGGACTTGTTTGCAATTCCTAAAAAGTTCAGGGACCTCTCTGTAAACCAAAATTTCTCACTGCTACAAAGGTCAAATGAGAAAACGCTCAACATGAAAGTTGTAGAGAATTTCAAATCCTACAATAATGCTTTAGGGTTCAAGTTCAAAATCTCATAGGATACAGTTTCTATTTTAACTTTTGAACACAATTCAAATTATAAACTTTGTGTTATAATTCAAACAAAATGCTTTAATGTTTAGGTTCTTTTTGCAAGATTTCTTGCAGTAATCATTACTAGTCCTTTTTACACTTTAGCCCTTATGTAAATCTGAGTTTTACTTTTATCTTTTAACCATTTCACAGGTAAACCCTTATATTTGTGTTAATTACACATAGATCCTTAGTTTCATACAAAGTCGATTTCTCTTAGGTTTTAACTTAATATTTGTACTTTTCTTCTCTATAGTCATTTGAATTTAACATTTAAGAATATTTTCACACAATTGTATATAAGGACTTATAAAATTCATAATTTACAAATACACCCCTAGTTCTCTGTACAAACCTTAATATACATACAACACACTAATACCTAGGGTCTATATTCTAATTACAGGAATGTTACAGATCTAATCCACGAGTCGGAATGAAAGGCAAACGGTTGCTTCGAAACAACCCTTTGGTGTTCCGAGCGTGTGAGTTAGGTTTACCTTGCAAGGTTGAATTCGATTCGGAATCGTCCGCTTCTCACGATGGTTGAGACTGCTTGATCCCTTTACCACATTGAGTAACAAGAGCAATCATATTATTATCAAAAATGATGTTTGATCAAAGTTTATACCTTGCTTGCTTAGTTATAAGTGCTTATCTAGAATGGATAATCACCTAGAACCTGAAAGCTAAAATGTTGAAAATAAGGATCTACTCTTTATCGCTTCTCAGCTGACAACTAAACTCGGATCCATTACAAACCTTCATAAGTCTAGATACATGGCTAAGTATACCATGACCGGGTAAGCCTTGCTGAGTATTAGAATACTCAGCCTTGCCTTATAACTTTTGTTCAGGTGATCCTCCGGACGACTCAGCTCTGCCTGTACCGTGGCCCTATCCTCTGCCCGATGGTTGGTCCGTGGAGTGGGACCCGTCCCCGGCCAACGCAGACTCTTCCGAGTGATGTCGTGCAAGGGCGAGCATGTGTAAGCATCTAGGCCCTCAAGGTATGTTTTGGTGATTAATGACAACCATTATTGTGACTAATGAGTTTGTGCAGATTTATAGATCATTATCGCTCATTTGGTTATATGTCTAAAGAGGCCCCTAATTTTCATTATTCCAAAAGGCGATCTCGGCATTCAACTCAATAATATGTCAAGACTAAGGATCTTTCTAGTCCTAAGTGTCATAAGGTTGAGAAGGACACTTAGGTTAGTATAGGTTTTATAGTTTTGTAGTGATCGCACTATTAAGAGGGGTTTAGGCTTAGTAACTTGAGCATGGACATGGTCATTTGAAAATGGATGCACACAATGGTCACTCAGGTTTCTAGAAGCTCAAATAAGTGGTTCTCAACTTATATCTCAAGAAGTATTTGGATTTCATTCAAGACTCAAGTCAGAAAACACAAAATCAGAAAAATCCTTAACACCGGTTTAACCGACGCCTCAAGTTTTCTATACGTCGGTTAAACGAGGTCAGCAGAGTCTGGACAAGTCTATACACCGGTTCAACCGACGATATTTAAATTTAACGTTGGTGCAGTTGTCCAGTGAATTGGTTTTCAGTTGATCAGTGGACAACTACATTCACCGGTTAAACCGACGCTATTTGAAATTGGACGTCGGTGCAGTTGTCCAGTGACTTGGTTTTTCAGTTGTTCAATGGATGACTACACTCACCGGTTAAACCGATGCAACGACGGTTAATCTGCCCAAGCTGTAACGGCTAGTTTTCAGAAGGGGCAGTTTACATTCACCGGTTAAACCGACGATGACTACTGGAGGGACGTCGGATTAACCGGCGCTACGCAGTTTTCTGGCAGCTTTTTCTCCAACGGCTCTATTCGTGTGAGCTGCCTATATATACCCCTCCAATGGGTCATTCTACTACTCTTGACACCAGGCAACACCCAAACACACATACTATAGTCAAGAGCCACCTTGAGCTTCATCATTTCATACATTTGTTCATTCAATCATTCAAGAAGCAAGATTAAGGACTTGAGTAGAGAGAAGCTTGTGTGCATCCATTCTTGGTGATTGGTTCTTGCTCAAGTGAAGGCCTTAGCTTGTTACTCTTGGTGATTGGCATCACCTAGGCGATCTTGGTGATCGAGGTGATTCTCGCGGAGCTTGCCAAGGATTGTGGAAGCCCGGAGAAGAAGATTGTACGTGGCTTGATCTCCACCACACCGGGATGGTGAACGGAGACTCTTAGTGAGAACTCTCGTCTTGGTGACTTGGGAGGTGACAATACTCTTTGTGAGTGTCACAACGTGGATTAGGGGTGTGTGCCAACACATCGATACCACGGGAAAAAATCCGGTTGTCCCTTGTCCTTTTTACTTATTCAAGCATTATCTTTCATGCAATTCATTCATGTGCTTGATTTAGGGATCACTAGTTAGCTCTACCTTGCTAGGCTTTATCTCCTTTTTATCCTTCCTAGTTTGCGTTAGTAGTTTAGTTACCCGGTTGGTGAATTGGTGCCTTTCTAGTTTTGCATAGGTTAAGGTTGCTTTATCTTATTTTAGAAATTGAAAAAGGCCCAATTCACCCCCCCTCTTGGTCCATCGATCCTTTCAATTGGTATCAGAGCCTCGTTGCTCATTTGGATCATTAGGCTTCACCGCCTAGAGCTATGGCCAAGATGGGTGGTTCGCCGCCTCACTTCGAGGGCAAGAACTTTGCCTATTGGAAAGTTCGCATGGCCGCATACCTTGATGCAATTGCCCCCGAAGTATGGTTGGCAACTAAAGTCGGGTTCACCGGAGATCCCACCCCCGACCAATTAAAATGGAATGCTAGAGCTAGAAATGCAATTTTCGAAGCTATTAGTGAGGAGGTCTTTGCTAGAGTAAATGGCATGGACCTAGCAAGTGATATTTGGAAGGGGCTCATTGAAATTCATGAAGGTTCCACCAAAGTTCGTGAGCAAAAATATCACTTGTTTAGAGCTAAGTATGATTCCTTCAAAATGCTAGCTCATGAAAATTGCAATGATATGTATTCTCGCTTGAATGTCATTGTCAAGGACATTAATGCACTTGAAATTTCCAAAATTGACAGTGCATCCATCAACCGCAAGATTCTCATGCTCCTCCCGAAGCCCAAGTATAATATCATTAATGCTATGCTTCAAAAGGAGGATCTCGCCACAATGGAAGTAGGTGAACTTGTGGGCGAAATTCGCGCTCATGAAATGAGCATTCTTGGTATGTCCGAAGAGCCAACATCAAGCAAGTCAATTGCTCTAAAGACCAAGACAAACAAATCCCGCAAGCTCAAGATGGTCAAACAAGACTCAAGCTCAAGCAATGAAGAAGATGATCATCATGAGAGCTCATCCGATGTTGAAGATGATGGAGAACTTGCTCTCATGATGAGAAAGTTCACACGCTTGAATGAGAAGATCAATAAGAAGGGTTTCAACTTTGACTCCAAGAAGGGAATGTTCCGGCCAATGGATGTCAAGAATAAGATTTGCTACAATTGTGGTGAAAAAGGGCACATCCGTCCAAATTGTCCCAAGCCGGATAAAAGAAACAAGGATAACAAGAGCAAGCATCGCCATGATTCAAGCGATGATGAAGAAGAGGAAAGAAAGAACAAAAACAAGAGATTTGGGAAGAAGAAGACCCATGACAAGAAGACCAAGCTCTTCCCAAAGAAGAAAGGGCACACCAAGAAAAGTTTCTTGGTGGAAAAACAAGAGTGGGTGACCGATGTCTCATCAAGCGAAGACTCAAGTGATGAAGAAGACATAGTCACCATCGCCCTCACCAATGAAGAACCACCTCTACCTCCGCCTCCTATGTGCCTCATGGCAAAAGGTAACACCAAGGTATGTGAGATAGATAGTGAAGATGATAGTGATGAAGAGCTTGATCCTAATGAATTTACTAACCTCATCAATGAGTATACATCCGTCATCAAGAGGGAAAAGGGCAAAGTCAAAATTCTTGAGAGCACTCATGCCAAGTTAGAGCTTGCCCACTCCGACTTACTTAGTAAGTACAATGACTTGCTCAAAAAGCACAATGAGTCACTTGTACTTGCTAAGCAAGTTGAAGAGAGCCACAAAAAGCTCAAACAAGAGCATAGGGAGTTGGCTCACAAGTATCAAGAACTTGAATTTGCTTATGAAGTAATTGACCCAAGTCTTGAGAAAGTTGTTCATGAAAAGGTCAATGCTTCTACTTCATGTGATGACCTACTCATTGATGCATATGCCACTAATGTTGTGCCCAAGCTTGCTTCTTCTAGGGAAAAGGAATTGATGGATCAAGTGGCAAGCCTCAAGAGTAGTGTGGAGAAACTCTCAAGGGGAGAATACATCCACAAGGAGATTCTCTTTAACAATGCCCGTGACTATGGTAAGAGAGGTCTTGGTTCATTTCCGGAGCCAAACATGGCTACAACTCCTTCTCCGGAGATCAAGACAAGCTTCATCAAGGAAGTTGGCTCATATTGCCAACATTGCCAAGTCACCGGGCACCACACTAGGGAGTGCACTCTACCATCACGTCCTCTTCCTAAATTACCCAAGAATTACTCATCAATGTTCCAAAATAATCATTTTCTCTTGAGTAAAGTGAAGGGCAAGGTGAAGGCCAAGTTCATTGGCAAAATTGCTAAGGAGTCAAAGAAGAAGCTCCCCAAGCAACTTTGGGTCCCAAAAGCTCTTGTCACACATGTGCAAGGCCCAAAGCTTGTTTGGGTTCCGAAAACTCAAAAATAAATTCTCATGTGTGTAGGTGAACTACAAAGCCAGTGGAAAACATTGGGTACTAGATAGCGGTTGCTCTCAACACATGACCGGCAATGATAGCATGTTCACCTCACTTGAATACCCCGGCGATCATGAACATGTCACCTATGGTGATAACTCAAAGGGGAAAGTCTTAGGTTTGGGTAGAATTGCAATTTCAAAAGATTTATCCATTTCAAATGTTTTGTTTGTAGAAGCACTTAGTTTTAATCTTATTTCTATTGCACAATTATGTGATCTTGGACTAACGTGTGCCTTTGACAAGAATGGTGTTGTAGTGACTCATGAAAAAGACAAGTCATTGGTATTCACGGGGTTTAGACATGGCAACATCTATTTGGTGGATTTCTCTTCAAAGCAAACAAGCACCATGACTTGCCTCTTCACCAAGTCGTCTCTTGGGTGGCTTTGGCATAGAAGAATTGCTCATATTGGCATGAGCAACCTCAAGAAAGCTCACAAGAAAGGGATGATCACCGGCATAAAGGACGTCACTTTTGACAAGAACAAGCTATGCAAAGCATGTCAAGCCGGGAAGCAAGTTGCAACTCATCATCCTATCAAGACGATGTTGTCTACCTCCAAGCCGCTCGAGCTACTACACATGGATCTCTTTGGTCCAACTTCATACAAGAGCATTGGTGGTAACCTCTATTGCCTAGTAATTGTTGATGATTTTTCACGTTACACTTGGGTCATGTTTTTAGGCGATAAGGGTGAAACCCCGGAAATCTTCAAGTCATTTGCAAGAAAAGCTCAAAGGGAATACAATTCCCCAATCGTGAAGATCCGGAGTGACAACGGCACCGAGTTCAAAAATATGAAGATTGAAGAATGGTGCAATGAAGAAGGAGTCAAACATGAGTTTTCCGCCACCTACACGCCTCAACAAAATGGAGTGGTGGAAAGAAAGAACAAGACACTCATCACCCTAGCAAGAGCAATGTTGGATGATTATAGCACGTCCGAGAAGTTTTGGGCGGAAGCAATCAACACGGCGTGTCATGCATCCAACCGAGTGTATCCTCACCGACTCCTCAAGAAAACTCCATATGAGCTCATCACCGGGAGGAAACCAAATATATCATACTTTCGGGTCTTTGGTTGCAAATGCTTCATTTATAAGAAGAAAAGGCTCGGTAAGTTTGAAAGTAGATGTGATGAAGGTTTCTTTCTTGGTTATGCATCAAACTCCAAAGCATACAGAGTATTCAATCAAACCTCCGGGTTAGTTGAAGAAACATGTGATGTGGAGTTTGATGAATCTAATGGCTCCCAAGAGGAGGTTGTTGGCTATGAAAATGTAGGGGATGAAGAGATTGAAGAAGCCTTAAAGAAGATGTCCATTGGGGATATCAAGCCGGAGGGGATGCATGAAGACAATGATCAAGGGGGAGGAACTTCATCATCTTTGCCAAACACCTCCACGGCACCCCAAGTGGATAAAGATCAAGATAAAGTTGATCCACTACCTCAAGAAAATGTGTCAACGCCAACACCCCAAGTTCAAGAACAAGAAGAGCAAAATGTTCCACCACAAGCACAAGTCACTCATGATCCACCCCAACAAGCATCCACGCAAATACCGCTAGTGAAGCATGGTCGCATCTCCAAGGATCATCCAATTGGTCAAATCATTGGTAGTCCTTCCAAAGGAGTAAGAACTCGCTCTAAGTATGCTTCATTTTGCGAACATCACTCGTTTGTTTCTTGTATTGAACCCACTAGCATAGAGGAAGCACTTGAGGACTTGGATTGGGTGATGGCCATGCAAGAAGAGTTGAACAATTTCACCCGCAATGAAGTATGGGTCCTCGAAGCTCCTCCGAAAGACAAGAACATCATCGGCACAAAGTGGGTCTTTCGAAACAAGCAAGATGAACATGGGGTGGTGGTACGCAACAAAGTAAGACTTGTGGCAAAAGGGTTTTCTCAAGTCGAAGGTTTGGATTTTGGTGAAACTTTTGCTCCGGTCGCAAGACTTGAAGCTATCCGCATTCTTCTTGCTTACTCTTCACATCATAATATTAAGTTATATCAAATGGATGTGAAAAGTGCTTTCTTAAATGGCTTTATTAACGAACTTGTTTATGTTGAGCAACCTCCCGGGTTTGAAGATCCGAGGAATCCTAACCATGTTTATAGGTTGCACAAGGCACTCTATGGACTCAAACAAGCCCCAAGGGCTTGGTATGAGAGGCTTCGTGACTTCCTAATCATGCAAGGTTTCAAGATCGGGAGGGTGGACACCACTTTGTTCACAAAAGACGTCAACGGGGATCTTTTCATTTGTCAAATTTATGTTGACGATATTATCTTTGGCTCAACTAATGATTTACTAAGCCATGAGTTTGCTACCATGATGTCTAGGGAATTCGAGATGTCCATGATTGGCGAATTGACTTTCTTCCTTGGTTTTCAAGTCAAACAAATGAAGGAAGGGACATTCATCTATCAAGAAAAATATACTAGAGATATCTTGAAGAAGTTCAAGATGGATGAATGCAAGCCAATTAAGACTCCTATGGCTACAAATGGATATCTCGACTTGGATGTGGATGGTAAACCTGTTGATCAATCCCTCTATCGTTCTATGATAGGGTCTTTGCTTTACCTTACCGCATCTAGGCCCGATATAATGTTTAGTGTGTGCTTGTGTGCCCGTTTTCAAGCTAACCCTAAGGAATCACATCTTTCGGCTGTGAATAGGATCCTTCGGTATCTCAAGCACACCCCTAGCATAGGCTTGTGGTACCTCAAAGGCGCTAGCTTAGATCTCTTGGGATACTCGGATTCGGATTTTGCCGGAAGCCGTGTGGATCGCAAGAGTACCTCCGGGGGTTGCCACTTGCTTGGGCGTTCTCTAGTTTCTTGGTCGAGTAAGAAGCAAAATTCCGTGGCTTTGTCCACCGCGGAAGCGGAATATATAGCAGCCGGTGCATGTTGTGCCCAAATTCTATATATGAAGCAAACCCTTTTGGACTTTGGTGTGAAACTAGGAAGAATACCACTCCTTTGTGACAATGAAAGTGCCGTAAAAATTGCCAAGAATCCGGTTCAACACTCTCGCACAAAGCACATTGATATTCGCCATCACTTCTTGCGTGATCACGAGGCCAAGGGGGACATTTCCCTTCAAGGTGTGAGATTCGAGGAGCAATTGCGGATATTTTCACAAAACCTTTAGACGAGAGTACCTTTGTTAGGCTAAGAAATGAGCTAAATGTGTTAGATGCGGCAAACGTCATGTAAGTTGCCATGTCATATAGAAAAATGCATACATATAGGACACTTGTCTAACCATGGTAAGATAGTGATGAGCAAGGGTTTAGCTAGAGGTGGTGGTCCTCTTGTTTTCCTCTAGGCTTGTAGAAAGGCTCATCATGAGGAAGCTTTCCGTGGGATCAAACTTGACAAGTAGATTTTAAATTCTCGCCATGCATTTGCTTGTCATATAGTTGTGCACTTCATGTTTACCTTTCCTTCGCATGTGGTTGTAGTTTGCATTATCATTGCATGCGTAAGGGTCACAAAGGAGATCACTTGATGAAGATGAGACTTGTTTTACGTGCAAGATCTTAATTCATGAGAAGTGAAAAGAGTAAAGTGTTAGGTGCGTTATTGCCTAGTGAGCAATGTCATGGTGAGTTTGAAGCTTTCCTCCTTCAATATTCCTATGACATGGCTCATACATTTCAATTTGGCGCTTTGTCTCTCTTGCGACTTATCCTTGATTTTAAAAAGAAAAACTATTTAAGTTATTAAGCTATCCTATTTACTTTGAGGGGTAAAGTCGCCTATGCAAGTCCATTAACTTAAGTTTAGTTGAATCTTATAAGTTCATTGGACTTAGCATAGAAAAGTGAGCTGAGAGAGGGTTTTTGGGTTCACCGGTTAAACCGACGTTCAATGGATCTATACCCATCGGTTTAACCGGCGTTACTAAGTTTCAGTTTCAGCTCAGACTTTTCAAGCGTTCAACCGGTGTATACAAAGATTGCAGCATCGGATCAACCGGTGAACATAACATGCTTCCGACCTGAAAATCAACTGATTTTTGCATCGTTCAACCGACGAGTTCTCTTTCAGATCATCGGTTCAACCAGCGTACAGATGCAGATTGGCAGAGTTTCTGGTAAACTACACCGACGCAATCAACCGGTGTTCAAAACCTAAGCGTCGGATCAACCGGCGATAAGAAAATCTGCGGGGTCCACATGTCATATTTCTCTCTTGCCCGCTCACGACCCTCTGCTCACTCTTGTTTTCCAGCCGTCGCTCCGCCTTCACCTTCACCGCTTTCACCCTCACCGCCGTAGTGCTGCACCGCCGGCCGCCGTCCGCGTCTGCCGCCTGCTCTGCCACACCGCCGCCGCCGCCCGCCGCATTCCCGCGCCGGCCGTCGTCGCACCGCCGCCCGTCGCGCCGCCGTTTGTTGCGCCGCCACCCGCGCCTTCCCACGCCCGTTGTGACCGCCGCCTGCACCCGCACACCTTGCGCCCGCCGCGCCGTCTGCCGCCCGCGCGCACGCACACCACTGCATTCACGCCTGCGCCAGCGCCGCCCACGCACCGTGCCACCACCACTGCCGCTCCACGCCATTGCCTGCACATCCTACACCTCTACTGTGCCACTGCCCACGTGCCATTGCACAGCGTTCACGCCCGCTCCGCCGCCGGCCGCATCCTGTGTTCCTGTTGTGATCGAGATGGGTCGTGACAAGAGGAAGGGGAAGGAGATAGTAGTCGAGGAGCCCACTCGTAAGCGGACTCGCGCAGCCAGAGAGGCCGAGAGGGCCGAGATGGTGGCTAAGGCCGCCGAGGAGCAGGCATCAGGCCGTGCTCGTCCGTTCGCGATCAGAGATTCGCCAGCCAGGGGCAGGGGCAGAGGCAGAGGGATGGGCAGAGTCCGAGGTGCCAGGGCCACCAGAGCCGCAGCAGCAGCAGCAGAGTCAGAGCACTTACCTTCAGCGGCAGAGTCCGATTCAGATTCAGATACAGAGCAGTCCGAGCAGTCTCAGGGGCAGGATACACAGCAGTCACCAGCTCTACGACGTTCTGGCCGCACCCGGCAGACGTCCCCCGGAGAGGACACTTCACCAGCGACCGAGCGTCGCACTGGACCGAGGACGCGAGGAGGTCACCAGCCACAGGAGCCTCGCAGGTCCACAGCAGCAGCAGCTCGTCGAGCCGAGGCCCTAGCGGCCGAGCGCGCAGTGTTCCGCATGGACACTGTCGTGCGTCTGGAGCCAGGTGTGTTGCTCCAGAACTTGACCAAGGCCAATTCGGCGAAGGTCAAGAGGCTCAGGTGGAGTGTACAGGAGGAGGAGTGGTTCCCGGTGACACGTGACAGCAGGGTCGATCGCAGATTCTGGACACTCCTTCAGGCCAGTTTCTACGAGACCTATCAGAGGCGGGGCCACAGGATCTTTCCTCACAGAGTTCTCGACTGGGTTTCTTTGAGGACAGCTGCAGGGGGAGCGGATGTCAGGGAGCACTTTGCTCATTTAGGGGACTGCCCAGGTTGCTTTCTATTGAGCGGAACAGATATATTGAGGACTGGGTCAGAGTCTTCTATGCCACAGCTTGGATAGCCCCAGAGCGCAGAGCTGTTCACTTCATGTTTGGAGGGCAGGTATTTGGTTTGTCCAGAGCGACACTTGCAGGGATTCTAGGAGTTGATTTGGTTGATGTCTCCCTGCACGAGATGGTATATGGTGATGCAGATCCACCGCGCAGAGCCATGATTGGCGGAATTGCACCTTCTCACGAGGCAATCTCACAGTGCTTCCGCCAGCCCTTCCCGGCTTCTTACGCCAGAGTACCGAGCCTGCTGACCCCAGAGGCTTACGCTGTTCACATGGCACTCCGGAGGACGTTGCTCCCGAGGAGTGGCTACCCTGAGGGGTTCATAGGTCTGCAGCAGCTACTGCTTCTTCACATCCTCACTCACGAGCCGTTCGATATTGTTGACTTTATTTTGGCTGAGATTGAGGATGTCATCACTGACGGGATGGGCGTTGTCCGACAGTTTCCTTATGCTCATTGGATCAGCTTCATCTGTTCTATGATTGTGCCAGCTGAGTCACCCGTCAGTGCAGTCTACAGGCAGAACGAGGTCCCCTGGTTTCCAGTTTACCGACCGACAGCACCCTCAGACAGGAGGAGAGGGAGACAGGCAGATCGAGCTGCCATGGCACGGCTGTCACCTGAGGTTCAGGCCCGTGTTGCACAGGAGGATGAGGCACTGCTTGCCGCAGAGGCACAGCTTCCCGGAGGAGATGATGAGATACATTGGTCAGACCTAGAGTCAGACTCCTCCGAGGACGAGGAGTACTTCCCTGCACCTGCTCCAGCGAGTCACGATCACGAGGCAGGAGGTTCCGGAGAGCCAGCTCCAGTGTCAGCTGCTGCTACCACAGTTTCAGAGTCTCAGGTGTCTCAGCCGTCTGAGCTCACCGCACTTCTGCAGCAGCTGGTCACACAGCAGAGAGAGGACCGTCACGCCCAGGAGGAGGCCAGGAGAGCCCATGAGGCCCAGCTTGCAGAGATACAGAGAGAGGCCGCCCGAGAGCGAGCTGTTACAGAGGAGCGTTTTTGTCGGCCTCATTGACAGAGTTTCTCAGAGGACAGACGCTCAGTTTCACCAGATGCAGCAGGGCATGATGGCGATGTTCGGGATGATTTCACAGCTATATTCTCACACCGGACTCGCCCCACAGCAGCCAGGACAGACAGGCCTTCAGAGCGCTGGAGCACCACCACTTGCAGTTACACCAGCTCCAGCCTCCACTGCTCCAGCTTCTTCCGCGACCCCGGAGATCATGTTCTCATTGTCAGCACTACTTGGGTCTGCGAGTCGTCCACTCTTCTCTCCACTGCCTGCGACCTCACTCTTCCAGGAGTCACCCTCAGCAGTGCAGTCTGCCGGCCTCCCTGTCGTTCCACAGACACTACCTTCAGGGGGAGGAGGAGAGGTCTCTTTACTTCAGCAGTCGTCACAGCCGGCAGCATCAGCTCTTACTACTTCAGATGTTGACACATCTTCTGCTGAGCCGGCTACTACCTCCACGGATCCTCTCCCCGGCAGTGCTAGCACCAGAGCCTCGACGACAGCTACACCTCCGGTCAGCTCAGCACCAGCAGGCACTTCAGATCAGCAGCTACCGTCAGTCTCAGAGGATCCACCGTCTGACGACGACGATGATGATGACCCGGATCGCTTCCTCGCCGTCCCTCGTCAGCCGGATCAGTAGCTCTCCTTTTTGTGCTTTGATGCCAAAGGGGGAGAGGGAGTGAGAGTCAGGGGGAGGGTAGCATTAGAGAGAGCTCGTGATCAGGACCTTGATGTTTCTTATTGTATTATATTTGGTGTTAGTTCATGGATATGTACATTTGTCATTTGAGCATGCTGAGCTTTTGAGACATATCTATGGATTTCGTTTGAGCCATTGAGTTCCTTGATTCTCTCTTTTCGAGTTTGCTTGTGTTTATTCGTGCTTTATCTTTCTCGCTCTCTCGTTATCTATGATTATGTTGTCATCAATCACCAAAAAGGGGGAGATTGTAAGCATCTAGGCCCTCAAGGTATGTTTTGGTGATTAATGACAACTATTATTGTGACTAATGAGTTTGTGCAGATTTATAGATCATTATCGCTCATTTGGTTATATGTCTAAAGAGGCCCCTAATTTTCATTATTCCAAAAGGCGATCTCGGCATTCAACTCAATAATATGTCAAGACTAAGGATCTTTCTAGTCCTAAGTGTCATAAGGTTGAGAAGGACACTTAGGTTAGTATAGGTTTTATAGTTTTGTAGTGATCGCACTATTAAGAGGGGTTTAGGCTTAGTAACTTGAGCATGGACATGGTCATTTGAAAATGAATGCACACAATGGTCACTCAGGTTTCTAGAAGCTCAAATAAGTGGTTCTCAACTTATATCTCAAGAAGTATTTGGATTTCATTCAAGACTCAAGTCAGAAAACACAAAATCAGAAAAATCCTTAACACTGGTTTAACCGACGCCTCAAGTTTTCTATACGTCGGTTAAACGAGGTCAGCAGAGTCTGGACAAGTCTATACACCGGTTCAACCGACGATATTTAAATTTAACGTCGGTGCAGTTGTCCAGTGAATTGGTTTTCAGTTGATCAGTGGACAACTACATTCACCGGTTAAACCGACGCTATTTGAAATTGGACGTCGGTGCAGTTGTCCAGTGACTTGGTTTTTCAGTTGTTCAATGGATGACTACACTCACCGGTTAAACCGATGCAACGACGGTTAATCTGCCCAAGCTGTAACGGCTAGTTTTCAGAAGGGGCAGTTTACATTCACCGGTTAAACCGACGATGACTACTGGAGGGACGTCGGATTAACCGGCGCTACGCAGTTTTCTGGCAGCTTTTTCTCCAACGGCTCTATTCGTGTGAGCTGCCTATATATACCCCTCCAATGGGTCATTCTACTACTCTTGACACCAGGCAACACCCAAACACACATACTATAGTCAAGAGCCACCTTGAGCTTCATCATTTCATACATTTGTTCATTCAATCATTCAAGAAGCAAGATTAAGGACTTGAGTAGAGAGAAGCTTGTGTGCATCCATTCTTGGTGATTGGTTCTTGCTTAAGTGAAGGCCTTAGCTTGTTACTCTTGGTGATTGGCATCACCTAGGCGATCTTGGTGATCGAGGTGATTCTCGCGGAGCTTGCCAAGGATTGTGGAAGCCCGGAGAAGAAGATTGTACGTGGCTTGATCTCCACCACACCGGGATGGTGAACGGAGACTCTTAGTGAGAACTCTCGTCTTGGTGACTTGGGAGGTGACAATACTCTTTGTGAGTGTCACAACGTGGATTAGGGGTGTGTGCCAACACATCGATACCACGGGAAAAAATCCGGTTGTCCCTTGTCCTTTTTACTTATTCAATCATTATCTTTCATGCAATTCATTCATGTGCTTGATTTAGGGATCACTAGTTAGCTCTACCTTGCTAGGCTTTATCTCCTTTTTATCCTTCCTAGTTTGCGTTAGTAGTTTAGTTACCCGGTTGGTGAATTGGTGCCTTTCTAGTTTTGCATAGGTTAAGGTTGCTTTATCTTATTTTAGAAATTGAAAAAGGCCCAATTCACCCCCCCCTCTTGGTCCATCGATCCTTTCAGCATGACATCTACACTAACGACGTGTACAATGCCGTACTTTAAATTCCGCTGCTTAACTTAAAACTTATGTTTGATCTGTAATAATTTCCCCGGTTGGAAAGGTTATGTTACTTTTAAAACCTCATGTAATATATCTGCCTATGATGTAAAATGTGATGGCATTTTGTATCTCTGGACTCGCCTTCGTGTGGGGTACCTTGTTTGATCCTGCATTCGGTGGTTTATCGGGACATTACCCGACAGGCCAAGGTATTATACCGTTTGAAGCACGCCGGAGCCCGCAGAAGTGGACTCGCATACTTGAGCCGGTGTAATTCGAGTTGGTTCTGCCACACCCACCGCCTATCTCCGTCGGGAAAATTGAACGGCACCACAAGTCGGCGACGCGAGGTGCATGGATGGAACGGTAAAGATTCAAATAAATATATAAGGATGTATGGTATGTTTAACCGTGCATCAAGTTTTTAAAGCTCTGTTCACATGCTGTCATATGGAACTAGTAAACCTACGTAATTTTGTCAACCTTCAGCCATCAACCATGGTTTACCCCACTCGTAGTGGGAAGTTGGCGGGGTCATAACCTGAAACTCATATTGAGATATGGTCTAACAGGGGGTTCAATACGGTGGTACGAATCCGGGTCTAGGTAATCTTGGTTCAAGGCTTTAGTATCTTCAGAGCGAACGATTGCCACATATGGTTCACCGGGAACATGTACTTCTCGGTTAATCAATTCAAATCGCCGCACTTCTCAATTATGAATACCGCTTGATCTCGCTTGAACATCATAATTTAATGATGATGAAATGCTCATAGGGTGCGCTTGGCAACTGTTGGCGGTCATTATCTCGATAATAGACCACCACATTCTTGGAATAAAATAGAGTTCATGACAAGAAACATGTCTATTTTTATTGAACTAATAATGTCCCATAAGTTTTGTTGAGTATTTGGTGCAGGGATGTAGCAGACCAAAATTCAGCCCAAACCGAGGAAACTCTGGTTCGGCCGAACCCAAGTTGAGCCCAAATCAGCCCAGCTTCACACACATGCAAGGAAACACAAGGAGAATACATCCCATGCGTTGGTTTTATGATGGTTTAATCCGAGGGATGCATGGAAGCACCCATGGATCCATGGGCTCACAAAACAAAGGAAATGAACCAAACCTACCAGACACCCACTTTTGGAACACATCACCAACCATCAAAGGAAGACGTCGGTGGAACGGAGGGCACAGAGGCCCTAGGTGGAGTTCGGCCGAACCCCCCTTCTCCCCCATGCATGCGAAACTACCTCGGACAAAGTCACACTGACCTCAGAGAGCATTCTAGAGCGTTGGGTGGCCAAGTCGGTGGAACGAGTGGTTCGGCCGAAGCACATGTGTTCGGCTGAACTAGGCCCATAGCAAACCGACCTTATCTTTTGCCTACAAGTACCCCCAAGCATCCTAAGCACTATAATTGAGGGGTTGGCGCCAGAGTTCAATAGACACCAAGAGGAGCTATCTACTTCACTTCTACTTTAGTTGAGTTAGGCTAGTTGTAGTTGGGAGTTAGAGTCGAGTCGAGCTTAGCCTCGGGGTTCTGAAGTCTGGGAGTTCTGGTATAAGCTCTTGTATCTTTTCCTTTACTCTTTTGTGAGAAATTGAGCTTTCAATGTAAAGTTATCTTCTATCTATCTTGAGTTGATTTCCTTTGGCACTTACTTTGTTATTAGTGCAAGTATCTAGTTTAGACTAAGTCAGGTTAGATTGGCACAATAGCGAGTGTTATAGTCCCTTGTATGCGGGTTTCGCATTCTTTCTCTTAGACTCTTTTCTTTAGAGCCTCAGGGAGAGGGTGCTCTCTTGTTTGGAACCTAGGAGAGTATTAAGTTATATCTAAAGGCATGGTGCCTAGAGTTATGCTTAACTTGATTTGCACCCAACCCATGGATAATAGTGGTAGCCGACAGGTGGTGACAGCCCTGTCTGGCCAACGTATTCCACCACGTGAGAGTGATTGGTGCTGTAGGACTTAGGAGTAGATTGCACAGGTTCCCCTTCTCATCCCTTTCTTGAGCTTGTCCGGTCTGGGCGCCCGAACCATACTTGGATCAGCTGTCACAGTTTCTCTTCCCTGTCTTTGCTTCCACTCATAAATTTCTACTAGAGTTGGCTCAAGTACATAAGAAGTATGTAGGAATCTATCTCGTCTCGTTGTTCTCCCACTACTCAGTTCACTCACTTATTTATTTTATCAAGATATCCTAGTGTGTTGCTGCTATCGTATATTTATCATTACCGTACCTTACCCCTGCTGGGTTGTTGTTCACTAAAGTCTTGATATATTCTTGAGTTACTGATTGCCTTAGCCATTACTGCTTTTCCGTGGAAAATATAAATTATGATACTCTAGAATACTCCCGAGTGAAGTGCTACAGCGGTAATTCTGTGCGCTTGTAGAATTCAGCTTGAATTATATCTGTGGACCATAAGAAATACCAACAGCAACTGAATGGGAAGAGGCATGCAAATTAGCGGTGGGAGTTGATGGACGGAATTCACTTGGGAGTTTGATTTGTAGTCACAGTACCTTGTTTGGTTCATAAAAGGAATTAAGAGAGGGAGTTGGAGAGGGAATTCATATCCTTTGTTTGGTAAGTGGGTTTTAACGTAGAAAATCATATCATAATTTATGATGAACGGTTAAGATCATTCGTTTTCATCGTAAAGCACAATTCCCTCCTAATTACCACCCCTCCCCATGAGAAGAGATCGGTGGGAATTGGGCCTCTAAACTTTCTTTCCCCATCCAATGTGAATTCCCCCTCCCATGAAACAATCAAGAGAATTTTAGTCTCATATCTCTGAACTCCCATTCCCTTCCACCAATTACCCCCAACCAAACGAGCCGATATAACTTTGAGCTTGATGATCCAGGTTACTTCATGTTTGTTTTATGAATCTTTATAGTTAGTTTTATAAAGTTCTACTGTTGTTTCCTGTTTAGAGAAATGAAGGACTTTTCAATTAGTAACTTAAATGTTTTACCGTCGTACAGACTCAACAAGCCTTGCATATCGTTGATTTTTACCTTTATATCATTTAGTTGGGTTAGTCTTGCTGAGTACCTTCATACTCAGTGTTTACTCAGTGTTTGTGCATGTGTGTGTTCAACAGAGCCAGCAATGGAGCCCCGGGAGTGAAGTCCCAAAGATCCATAGGGTATGTTGAGTCCAGACACCACTGGATATTTTTAAATGTTTCTTGTAATATAAGATTGTGTGGGGTTGCAAACCCTATGACTTTAGGGTTTTAAGTTTGTTTTCTTAAGTTGTAATAAAACTATACCTCTGTCTTTTAATATATTAACGTTGTGTGAAATATCTGAAGCTTTGTGCACTACAATCCGGTACATATGATTGTGACACTATTGTAAGGTGGAAGCTTTAGGTGAAACCCGATGGATGATCGGATTTACTGCGATTACTGCGTTTAGGAGCGTTGGTGGATTATCTGAGTTAGAGATGATCGGATGCTCTTAGTCTAGATTAAATGGGACGGTCCCAGCACACCAACCCTGTCCATCCTTCGTAATCCTCAACGTCCTACCGGACGTAAGAGTTTTGTAAAATGCCATAATGGGCTGGTGGCTCCTCCACCAGTCATAATAATCCGATCTCGGTAGTGCCTAGGAGCCTAGAGCTGGATCCTAAATACGTGTATGTGTGTATAATATAGACTGCATGCTTAGATTAGAAGTACATATGTCACTTATAGCTTTATTTTACCTTTCTCTCTACCAAGTTCTTCTTACTTGAGCTTGAGTTATCTTGCGAGTCACACTACCCCTATCCATGTTATCACTTACCACTATTTGTACATTGGATATTCAATTATAATATAGTCATTAGCTTAGTAATTCTTTAACCGCCACCTTTCCTATGGAAATATAAATACAACACCCTAAATACTCATGGGTAAAGTGCTATAACAATATCCATGCGCTTGTGGATTTATCTATGATCATAAGAAATACCAACAGCGGGCTAGCGCGCGGGTAAGGCCACAGTGCGGAGTGACACGCTGGCTCGACCAGTTGAACCGTGCGGTTGTGGGCGTGGGCGGGATGGGCCGAGCATAGCGGGCTGAGCAATAAGGTGGTCGGGTTGGGTGTTAGCGGGTTTTGTTAGTCGGGTAGTTAGATGTTATGGCCAAAAAGTCAATATGGTAGTTAGTGGGGTTAGTTTCGAATTAGATTCAAATTTAACTCCTCAAGCAAGGAATCAAATTAATTCAAATGAACTCCAAAACTCATACAAACATTTAAACATCCTTATTGAAATTCAAATTTAAATTACTAAGAATTTGGGGTAGAGTGGAAGACATCCTTACATTAATTCTAGATTATTAGCACTTGCACACAACAACCCCACAAAAATCAAGCACAACATTGATTGTTACAACAGTAATACAACCAAATAAGTTGTTGTACGGTGGGTGCAAATTACTCTATATAATTCTGACATCTAATTGATTGTATTTTTTGAAAATAATAATTTATTGCATTTTATTACTCTTATTTTTTCCAACTCATCCATTGTTGTAGTTTAAAATAATATATATATCTTGCTAAAGAACATAAATATTGCCTCCTTGTGCATTAATTCATTACTCTTGATGGAATCATTTTATGTGCTCATATTTATAATCACAATTAAATGCTACTATACATATTTTAAAATTCTAGAATCTCATCGATTGTATTTGATTGCTCTTAACTTTTGGCAACTCATCTGTTGTTGTATGCCAAAATAATATGCATATCTAGCTAAAGAAGAACAGTACATGCCTTGCTATGCATTAATTTGTTACTCTAGTCTGAGTCATTTTTTTGCGCTCTATTGATAAGCACGATTAAGTGCTACTATACATATTTTTTAGAATTTTGTAGTTCTATATAATATTAATTTGTTTCCAAAAATAACAAGTTCTCATCATCTATATAAGGCATGTACATTTTCTTTATGGGCCACCCTTCAATTATCAACAGCCTATTCAGGATGAAGGCCACCCAAGTTCTTCTGATCCTTACCCTCATGGTGCTGTTGTCACGTATATCTCTGTCCCTATTGCAGCTACTAAGCATTGTCATCATATAACTGTTGTTTTGATCTATTTCACAACTGTTGTTTTGATAGTATTTTTCTTTTTGAGTTTTGCAGGTGAGGGAATGGCATCCATAGAAAGTAGAAGCAAGGCAAAGTGTAGCCCCACAGTTCTTAGGTTAGGTCACAAGTGTATCCCAAAGATATGCCAGAATGATTGCATTCGCTTGGGTGGTTCTCATGGAAACTGCATCGAAGGGCCAGCGTGTAATTGTGTTTTCTGTGGACCATCTAGGCCCGCACCGGCATCACCTCCACTACAATAGGATTCCAAAAACATGGGAGCCATGACGCTGTCTACACCCTGATCTGCTCAAGGATACTAGTGTTGGAGAAAGTTCAGTGTGGCTGGACTATATGGTTACTGTTTGGTTACAGCATGTTAGTGCTTTTATTGAAAGCAAGAGATAATAATAAAATAAAATAAAATAAACTAACCTTCTAATGCTGGTACAGAGGTCATGAAGATGAGGATCCAAAGTACAAGCAGATCGTTCTCCTCTGTATTGCGTTTTTCATGGAACGGGTCATGGTCAAACAATAACCAAAACATTCAAGGTCCCAAACGAAATGGAAAATGAAAAACGTACGGCAACTCAAACAAAAACGGTCAAACATACTTTCGTTGCCAATCCAGTATCGCCCTATCTCCTCTAAATTTTCCATGTCCCTAGCACTTCATCTGCCCATATCATCCAGAGCTCGCTGCAAGCAATTGCCAATGCACCTCACGGCCGTCCTTGGTCAACTTCCTAACCCCGCCACAACCCTTGTCTGGGTCACTATCTCCGTCTCTGGTTGATTCGTCACATACCCGTGTAATATCAACCATGGCTAGATAGGCGTCGCATACTGATCCCTCTGCATTGACCCCAGCTCAGAACTTTACGCCACTAAACGTACCTAGATCTATTGTCGCCACCAAACTAGAAAAATCAAGGCATAGAGTCTGGACCGTATCCACTTATATGGGCCTTGGGTGCATGCTCCTTCGGCCGGAAAAAAAAAGAAAATTCAACACCTAAAAATCGACAAACAACAACAATCAGTTTTTTTCACTTCTTTTTTTGGGTGGTATCCACCTATATGGGCCTTGAGTGCATGCTTCTTTTTTTTAGGTTGTGATTGGATTATCTTTTTCTTTGGAAACGTCGCGGTCGATTTTTTTGGAATTAAATAGTGTATGGATACGGTAGGAATTCACAGAGAAATATTTTCCTGCTCCACTGAAGAAATGTGGAGCATGACTCAGCTAGCGTTTGCCTTTGCAAGATTACGAGGCCATTGGACTTGAGAACCAGCGGCAAAACTGTAACTTGGTCGACCAGCATGCAAGAAAATCGTTCAGGTAGAACCTGAAAGAGAAGCAGGCTGTATTTTCTAGAACCTGACGAAACTGAAGAACGTTGGCCGTTACTTGTACTGGAGAGGATGGTCAGCAATAGTGATACGGTATCTCGTCCAGCAGTTGTACGTACGTGCAGGAAATTGCAGTGCTGATAACATGGGGAAATAAAAAAAAGTGAGCAGCATTGTTGTACGACGTGCCTGGAGTGTAGAAGCTCATGTAGTGTAGGGCAGGGATTAAGATCGATTACAGTGTACGTAGAAGCTAGGACCCTCTGTTCTATTCATGCGGACAGACTTTTTTTTTTGGATCAATGGAGAAGCGACGTTGGTGTAAGCACCTGGAATGTAGATGGCCATGTTTATATGGAACTAACATAACATTGTAGAAGGCTAGAAGCTGGGGCCGTCTCCTATCTTGTTGATCTGGCTAGCTAGACTTTTGATCCATGGAGAAGAAGTGAAGCCATCAATTGTCGGCACCAAAATGGTACCAAGGCCATCGCCAAAGCCAGACATGTATTTATGCGTGGGGTGCTGGATTCTTCCCGGTCCTCCGGTCCTCTGGAAGACGAAGTAGCTAGTGAGGTCACCACCAGGGTCAGGGTAATTTTTTTTAAAATGCAAAACCAGGGTAAAGCTTGCATGAATACTTTACAGGCTAAAGTGAGCCTGGAGTGAATGAATTATTACACATCATCTCTCCCGAACCAGAAGAGATGATGGAAATATATATATAAAAAGAAACAAACTGTACAGCTCATTCAAAAATCATCAATGCAAAAGGTGGTGTGGGTTTGACCGTATATTTTTGCAGCCAAATTAAAATCAACTCTAAAAAAGAGACAAATAAAAGAGGTACTAGCAGCAAATTACATAAATGATGGAAAAGTATTTGATTTGTGGTTGCCTTCTTCTTCTTCTCTCTCTCAATATGTACCAGAAAGCAAAGCGCGGCGTTGCCACGCAACAGCATGTGGTGCCCTCTATGGAACCAGTTATATATACATCTGATACTAGCACAAATATGAAATTATGAGGTATTTGTTAAGATACAAAATATACATCTTATATATGAGTTAGGGTTAGTAGCATTAGATCTGTCCAAAGAATTTATGTGAAATAGTTTTGTTATGATCACAGGATACCATCACTGTGAAACTTATTCTATTTCAAAATTCAAAACTCAAAACACATGCCCTTTTCTCCACTCGAGGCAGTCGGATGTTGGAGCACACGGTGAGCCAGCCCTTATGTTAGAGCACAAGGTGAGCCGGCCCTTATGTTGGCTTGTGTGTACTCTGAGACCTGTACATATCCTGTTCTTATGCTTCTTAGGTAATATACTTGTTAAGTGCTTAATTTAGATCCTAATCATAATTAGGTAGTATTATTATGTCCGCAATAGATTAGTTATAGAAGATATATACATCCAACGGACCTAGATACATCAAGAGGCCTTATATAGTCCTTTACGGTTCTCCGCTACTTCTTTTGTCCCAGTTGCCTGTCTATGGCTTTCTAGAGACTGAATATAGATGATTTTGAAACCAGAGTTCTGCATCTTTAGATACTTTTCGACATATATCGTGTACCTATTCAAGCTGAGATTGTATAATAGCAAAATAAATAAATAAAAATTGTACATTCGAACAGCAAGATGAGATATTTAGTTTACATTGTGATTGACAAACATAGTGGTTGCGAAATAACATTATCTTCCCCTGCTGACCTTGTACAATGATTGTGATCGAAGTCTCCTATAGGTAAACTTCTTTTTATATGTTTGTACTATTTATGGATCCAACCAGTTGGTAAATGTCACATTATCAAAAACTTGTTTCCCAAGGTTCAAAGCTCAAAACTCTTCCGTTGTAATTAAAGCAACGGCAGGTAGACCAATTCAGAGCATCATATATGAAACAAATGTTTTCCGATGCAGGGGCAAAGCATGTGGCTTTGTTGGTTGGGGGTAACATTAGCGAGTAATTCCTTTTATTTTTCATATTTTTGTTGGGAGATTTCCGATGCTCCGACCTCGGCAGGTTCTTTGAACCTCCGTGGTTGTAAACTCAAGTACGCTTCTCTTCTTATTAATTAACGCCGGCAATTCCGGATCTTTCGAAAAAAACAAATGTTTAAAAGTACATCTGACGTTCCCAACGAATTAAGCTACATTACCAAAATCAAATTCAGTTGGAGTGCAAGGAATGGGAAAGTAGCATTGCTACTCATTGGAGAACGGAGAGATAAATAAGAGCAACTTATGGATCAAGATCTTTGGCTCCAATGGTGATTTTGAATAAAATAGGGAAAGATCACTCATGATGACTCATTGAAATTGACAAGTGAACCAGAGATGGTATGAACCAGAGATGATATTGCTCCTGTTACGAAATTCATGGAGGCATTGCTGCACAAGGTTGCTGAATGAATGATTTTTATGAGCATTCAGACATTAGCTTGTGATAATAATTACACTGATTTATCCAAAAAAAACTTACTAATATTACCGTAGCTTAATACAATATCTCACAAATATCTACAAATCCACCATTAAGTATGAAATTTGCATCAAATGAAACTTGCTGGCAATTGCAAATTTGTAGTTACGTAGTGCGAGCAAAATACCTTGATAGCTTTTTTGGGCTCTTATTAGCTTTGAAGTGACCTTCAAATTCTATTTAAGAAATCTGACCAAGCAAATACACAATGCCATATCATGTGACTGGATAAAAAACAGTGCTCCTTGCCCTGCAAATGCTAGGCATACAAATTCAGAAAGCATCGCACACCCATTTATTTATTACTCAGATATGGTCACATTGTATGAACACAATCTGGAATCAACCAATAATTCCTGACAGCCAAAGCAAATATGAATATTTTAGTTCTGTACTCATCATATATTGAGTTTGTATGTCTTTTCTGCAAAGATGTTCTCTCAGTTGATTCAGACAATGTTTATTCTGAAATACAAATAAGTGCATTAGTACCAACTCTTTTAAATACACATTAAAATGCATAGTTACTATCTAGTGAAAACATGACGTGCTGAATAGAGGGCTGTGCATATATATATATATACATATATATATACATATATATATATAACCCCGAATTATGTTGGTAAATCAATCTGTAATGTAAACTGTTGAAGAGTATATGAGCATAACATAGGAGGAAGAAGGTAAAGAAATATGTACACAATATGTTGCGGCACATCGGGATTATGTTAGATTTAATATTAGTGTATAAATCAGAGGATTGGAAAGAGGAAAATTGAACTTAACTGATTAGAGGTTTCATGAGGGTTGGTTTCTCATACGCAATAGTGCCGCCACCCCGCAGACTGCCGTCGGCCATCCAGGAGGCCTCAGGCTGCCCTGGTGCCAAGGGTGGCCACGGCGGCGGCGAACTGCGCCGGGCCTGCGCGGTCCCAAGACTGGCCGCAACCTTACGAACAGAGCAGCAAGGGAACGGGCTCGCAGCGCCGATTCCGACTGGTGGGGCGGCTCGCCGGCGATGAGAGGGGGTGCTCGAGCTCCATGTCGGAATTTGGAGAATAATGCGCGGGCACCCGCTGCGACGGCGTCCGCTATAGACCCGTGGAGCGTGCGGAGATGAGGATACGGACGTCGAGGCCGGTGCCGAAGCGGGAGAGCCGGTGATCCTGTTTTCGCGGCGACGCGCAGGGGACGAACGCCGTTGTGGGGCGGGGCGGAGTGAGGCTGTAGTTGGGAAGGTTTCGCAAATACACTGGAGCACCCAATTTCTTCGCTTAATAGGAGAGAGACCTGTAACCGCATCGGACGGTTCAAGTTGCTCTGTGGCTTGATCCGACGGCTAGCGGGTTAGCGGGTGATGTAGCCCTATCGGGTGCCCTCTTTTGGTGCAGAAATCCTATATAGAGAAGAGATAAGGAAACACCGGACCCAAACAGAAGCAGAAAAGGAGAGCCTGCTTCTTCTCTGTATCACTCACTTCTTCCCCAGCATGGCACTTGTCAAGAAGGGCACCGGTGCTGTGTTGCTAGCGGCGGCTCTTATGGCCATCCTCCTACTCTTCTCTGCCGCATCCTTGTATTCCTCCTCCACGATGAGTCCAACACGTGCAAGCCGCCACCAACGACGACAGCAACAACACGCGAGAATCATATACTACCGAACCTACACCATCATCCTCCGGAAGCCACCGAACGCCAACGCCATGGACGAAGATGCGCACCGCCGCTGGCACCAGTCTTTCCTGCCGAGCATCCTGACTGACTCCGGCGAGCCACGCCTCCTCGACTCCTACTACAGGTACGTTAGGTACGGGATCTACGCCTTCTCCACGAGGCTGACCGTCTCCGAGATTGAGGTGGTGGCCAAGAAGCCATGCTTTCTGGGCTCGCGGCATTGGCGTCCAACAAGGGGTTACCTTGCACAGGAGGCCGGCTCGGACTGTGATCCAAGCTGTGCCGGTGCCGCCGTTTCCAAGCCAGCTGCTACTGCTAGTCAGAAATAGCTAGCTAGAATTGCACAACGTTTTCTTTAAGTTTCTGATGCAAGTTGATCTGGTTCCTAGCAAAAATAAATTAAAGCCCAGTGATTTCTCTTTTTATTTATACATAATCCTTTGCTTTATTTAATCTGAATTCAATTCCCATGCAATTTTTCTCGCTGCTGCTTACTCCGAACTCCGGTTCACTTACCTTTCTCAATTTGTAATAACTAGTATAATACCCGTGCTAATGTTACGATGATATATATTCTTTAATTCAAATCAAGCAACTAACAGAATATATAAATAAATAACACTATTTGAGTGCCTAAAGGATGAGATCATCTTGAGAAGGAGTTTCTACGAGGAGACAGTTCACAACAACTGTGAACAAATTTTAAACAGACATCAAGGATGCATAGGAAATTTGTCCAAGCACGAGAAGCTCGCAAAAGGAGAAACTGCTGAGATGGTGTACTACTGCCTCTCGCACACGCCTCAGAGTTGACTGTCAAGGTAAGAGTAAGAAGCCAAAAAAGGAAAAAAAGTGTGGCAATTGAGGAAGGTAATGGTGCTATTTTGTTTACTGAAGGACTGAAATAACAACCAGAGGGGATAGGAGCTTCCGAAATTTCTTCCAAAAAGGCCAAAACTCCAAAATTCAACCGAGACCCTCTTTCACTTAGCTATGGATGAGCTAATGAACCTAGGAAGCCTGCTAGGAACCTTCAGAGCGAGCGCGGAAGCAAAAATCGAACCGAGACCAAGAGCTCTCAGATCAAAATCGGTCTAACCACTTTTAAAACCGGTCTGATATGTTTTTCAAATCGGTCTGATATCTTTTGAAACCGGTCTGACCACCTTGGTCTGGACAGCCTATAGAGACTTCAAGAAAAATTGCAAAACTAGACCAAACAAGCTCCAAAAATCACGAGATTTGAACTACAGAACTCTAAGGGTGTTAAGAGTCTAATTCCAGAAGATCTGTTCAAAAAGAGAAAGTAGCGAAAACCAGTGTTACCTGTTCTTCCAGAATCCGATCTAGAAAAAGTGGAAACTCGAGCAAACGACCTCCAAAATTCATGAAATTTTAGCCATAGCTTCGTAGGAACAAGGTGAATCTTTGTCCAAAAGATCTCCTTGAAAAGATAGAGACTTCATCATAAATTTCACGATTTTGGTCAAGAACAGAAGTGGAGGGAAGTTTTGGGGAAAACCAACTTAAGGAGCTCGGGTGAGAAATTCGATAGGGGATCACCCCGCGGCGAGCAGCTGCCGCTCGGCCCAGGGCAAGTCGAGGTCCCGTGCGTGACGTGGTGGTTTGTTTTTCTTTGCATCAAATGATCTGGTTTTCTTATTCTTTTCTCAGTCGTGGGAGGAGTGGCAGTGGAGATTGGGTGTTTGTGCTATTGTGGTAGTGCTGCGGCTAGACAATTTGAGCCAAAGTTTCTGCAAAAAGAGAGGAGCAACTGTATTCTCTTGATGATGAAAATGGCAACATTTGTATGATTTCCTTTTTTTTTGGTTGAGTTTTGTGCCGAATGCCGGTGCATGCCATATGGCTTCCTTGCCTTGCGGTGGTGCCGTGGCGGCGAGCACAGGCGGGAGAGGAACTTGGAGGCCGTGTCTGCTGCAGGGTGCACGGGCCACCGGCAATCTGGGGCGCAGCTCCTGGGTGGCGGCGAGCACGGTGGCTGCAAGCAGGGTGAGAGCAGGGCATAGCCTTTTTCCTTTTTTAATTTTTAGTAGCGATGGTACTAGTTGGTAACACCAACTAGGACTAAAATCTTCTTTCAGTCTAGGCCGATCCACCATGATTAAAGGTCGGAACATTTAGTTCTAGATACGTAGTTTCGGTTGGGAATCCGGACTAGAGCCCTTTCCTAACAAGAACTAAATCCGGTTTTTTAGTAGTGACAGAATCATTGCATTTATTTATCCTTATAAATCAACTATATCTCATTGCAGCTTGAGCTTCGGGGATGTGCTAGTTCGGTAGAATTTTCCATGTAATTTGATCCTTAATCATAAATATTTGGATGGCAAGGATTAAATTTGGTTATGTTTAATCATCCAATGTGGCTAAACTGTGGCGTGTACATAGTCTTTACTTTTTTCAGCAACATGTATACTTTTTTTCCAAAGATCCTAACCACACTGGTAGCTGGACGGTTAATTAATTCCCTGCTAATTTTCCATGGAGCTCTAACATTAATTCTCAGCAACTTCTGGCCGTCAATTCTCTATTACTAGGAAAATTTTGCTCGGCAAGGGAATGGTAGAGTCAGAACACTCCCAAGACTTATTCGGATGAAAAGATTTAACCACGCTCAAGCAGGTGAGCTTCCCTGGAAAAGCAAGCTTGAGCTGCATACTTTTTGTGGTGATGTGATGAGAAAGCTAGAGTTGATGATTGGGGCATGGTGCTCTGGATGTGCTAGGAAATTAAACAACATCTTTGTGCATTCGTCACCTTATTCTTGTGACATGAAACAATGCAGTCCCTAAAAAAACAATCGTAAAATGTGTCCCATTTGCCATATTCTAGCGTGTGAAAACGATGTTTGGTTGATTCAATCATAATGTGAAATTGTCTTGTCACCATGTTTGCAGATGGATAAGCGATTGCTCTCTCTTTAGAATTAGAAGGGGCAATAAAGGATTGATATAGGTGGAAGAACCAAGGAAAGGAAGGGGTGTAAATGAAAGGAAAAAAATGTTTGTTGCGTTTTAGCCACCACCAGACACATACATACACTATATTGTAGAAAAGACATACATGTATTATATCATACAAATACGTAGAATGGGGCTCAATGACCGTATCATTACAGTCGGATAAGCTTAATGGCCTCAATTTATATTTTTCTAAGTACAATGATGAAATTGATATACGTTGATAAATACAATGTCCATTCATATATTTTATTTTTTGCCAAATGCGTTTAAGTTGGAAACATTGAACCGAATGCATGCCTTGGAGGAAATATAAAAGCAGTAAGCAACGCTGTTGTAATTAAGCACCTGGAGTGTAGAGATGGCCATGTATATGGAACTAACATAACATTGTATATAGAAGGCTAGAAGCTGGGGATCACCAGTGGAAATCAATGCTTCGGTGACGAGCGATTTTTGTTACTATAAAGGCTAAATACGTCATAAAGAAAGTTCTGTGACGAATTTGTGATGAATTTTCCATCGTCATACAAGTCACGTCGAGTTAGATTTACCGTGACGAACTTCCCAAAAACGTCACAGAACGGATTTTATCCGTGACGGAAAAAATTTTCATCACGAAAGCATTTTTTGTTCTATGACGCGTCAGAAAACATCACAAAATTCCAGATCCACATGGTCATAAGCCCGCTAGCCCAGCCCAAGCCCAAATATAGCCCAGCCTAGGCCCAAATATAGCGATGAAAACAAATGTAACAAATCATCGCCATGTAGTATAGATATGCATCATAGATTGAATCACATCATCACTAGGTGCAGACGCCGTGGCACTCCGGCAGGCTCGCGAGCACGGAGCGACAAAAGGGCGGGATGGGAGCAGGATCCTAGACAGCATGAGCCGCACCGCTGAGTGGCGCGCCTCCGCATGGAGAGCCGCCGCAAGGAGGCGCCACTCTCGGGTTGGAGAAGTTAGGGAGGGGCGAGGGCGAGGCGGGGTGAGGCGAGATGGTGACGGATTTGAGCGAAGAGGAGGTGAGCGGTGCTGGATCTGAGGAGGAAACAGAGTGGGAGGTGATGGCTGATTTGAGGAGGGAATGAGATTGAGAGTTAGGATTTCTGGCTAGCTTGCCCTTTTATCCATCTGAGTATCGATATGAATGGTTGGTTTAGAGATGGACGATCAGGATGTGTCGGGCCTTAGTAGAAAACGGCCCAGGCTAAATTTTTTGATCCGTTTAACCAAATTATTATTTATTTTAGTATTTATTTAGGTTCAAAATTGAACTACGTGTACCCCTTATAAGATTCAAAAAATTTGAAAAAAAAATTATATTTAGGCTCATATGTTTCAGTGCAGCCTATGTCCTAACAATAGATGAAAAATTGAATTCTTTGTTAGTGGTAATTCAACCATCAATCTCCAAATTACCATAGGATAATTGTAATAATATCTAAATTTATTCAAAACATTCTACAAATTGACATGGAAACATATTTTAGGTCTATAATCTTGCCATAAAGTAATCAGATGGTTTTAAAAAAGTAAGACTATAGATTATTCACAAATGGATACATCTCTCAGGTAGTTTCTAATAACACAAGTCAAATTTTGAAGTTTGCGTACCTAATAATATTATTGAACTCGTATGCACCTCAAAATTGGCCACAACCTTATTTTTATCTTAATGACAAAATATGAAGTTACATTTGCGGTTTCTATGCAAAAAAAAATATTTTTTCTATTTAGTATTAGATTGAAGAAAACAAGGCATATGAAAAAGATAAAAAATAGCAATTAAAATTCAAACAAATATCATTATTTGAAAAGAGCGTGATTTTAGAAACATTCAGAAAAAAGAATCTTCAAGTTTGGGGTTATTATGAGGGAGAAATACAGGTTACAAGTTTTAATTCAAGATTAAAAAGAGAAGATGAACTGCTCATGAGTTTTTAGTGGTAATTCAGCTACTAATAATATATATTTATGTAACATATTTGCCCTTAAAATTACCAAACAATACCACAGCGGTTGTTACCCTTTTTTTTCCATTTTATCCCATTTTAGCTTACCACGTGGCGCTACTGGACTGACCCATTCGTTCGACCCCCCGTCCCCCCAATCCACCCGCCGCCCCTCACCCCTCTTCCTGTGTCTCTCTCGCTCGCACTCTCCCTCCCTCCTCACCCGCACGCCGCAAGGCGCGCCACCGTCCCTCCCGCCCGCGCAGGTGGCCGCCGCTGCCCCTCCCGGCTCCCGCTCGCTGCTTGGCTCGCTGCGCGGGCAGGTGGCCGCCGCCATCCTCACCCCTCTCCCTCTATCTCTCTAGCACTCTCCCTCCCTCCTCACCCGCACGCCGCAAGGCGCGCCGATGTCCCTCGCGCCCGCCGCCCGCGCAGGTGGCCGCCGCTGCCCCTCCCGGCTCCCGCTTGCCGCGCGGGCATGTGGCCGCCGGGCGGAGGAAGCGGGTACTTCGTCGGAAAAAGTAAAGGATGGCTCCCCTCCATCGAAGAAGGGGGGAGAGCCGTCCCCCGCCGCCCGCGCAGGTGGCCGCCACAGCGCCACCGTCTCACCCGCTTGTCCGCCGTCCGTTCCACCGTCGCCCACGCAGGTGGCCGCCGCTGCCCCTCCCGGCTCCCGCTTGCCGCGCACGCAGGTGGTCGCCGTAGTCTCTCCCACCGCCGCCCGCGCAGGTGGCCGCCACAACGCCTTCGCCCGCCGCCCGCGCAGCGACGGCGACGGCGACGGCGAGGTGTCGAAGCCTACAGGCGGCACCTCTACTCCAACGACGGCAGCAGCCCGCAAGGCACAGCCTCCTACAGGTTGCAGCGGCGGGCCGGAGCTTCCTCCTCCCCACGCGAATCGACGACGACGCCGCCTCCTCACGTGGATCCGCGATGACTCCTCAACTCAGGAGCCGGGACAGGCGGTGCCTCTTCCTCAACCGACCACCAGCAAGATCGAAAGCATGTCGTTCGAGGCCGCCGGCCATGGCTCAAATTTCCTGTATTCAGAGACCGAACGCCTAGGCTGATATAACGATGCAGGGCCTCTATTCCGTTTTTTTTTTAAAAAAACTGTAGATAGAAGAGCTGCTGCATAGGCCACTACTGACTCGAGTATTGCAACAACCAACGCCAAGCCTTGAACATTGATTCGGTATTCAGTGTTTGTGTTTATGCTTGCTGCCTTCCCGTGCCTAGTTCCAACCCCCTGAATTTCCCAATCGCCAAATCCTCTCTACATCAATTGAACGAATTGAATTTATACATTTACGCAGTATTTTGTAAGCCTCTACTACAATAAAGCGGACCAAGACTTTGACATATTTTTATTTGCATACTTCTACGCTTAAAGTCAAGCTAATATTATGGTCAACTACAATCACACAAGGTATAGGTATGAACTGAGCGGAGCTAGCAATATGGATGGAAAGCTAATATTCTAGAATCACAGGTGATCTATAGGTCCCGACGCTACATGTGGTCCACCAGTTCTATCACGAGTCGCTGGTGTCACATATACGAGATGTTGGTGGCACACTGTTTTGTAACGATACGAGATGTTGTTTATAATGCGCGCTTTACTTTCGTCATAATTCCGTTGGGGCCGAGGGCTGCTGCCGAATAACTATGACGAAAATTATAGATATAATCTGTACAATGATGAAGTTTGAAATGTTACGCGAAAAAATATCATGGAAGCTCCTATATTTCTACTGGTATCATATATCTGTGTTTATATCTTCTCTACCTCTTTATCTCTATTTTTATCTCTGTATCTATCTATACTACTAGGAATCCTCTCAGGCCTTGTTCGTTTAGGCCGCCGGCGGCTGCCTACTCCGGTGGCAACATTCTCGCCGGTACTCGTCGCTCACTTCCTTGCCCTTTCCTCCCCATGTCCTAGGGTTTCTTGGAGCAAGTTCGCCGGTACGGTTCTTGATTCGCATACTCGGCGGGTTCTTGATTCGTGGGTACTCGGCGGCTCCGCTAGAGGCTGCGCACGTCGGCTGCGCACAAAACAAATCGGCCGATCGGGAGCCGGTTGTACTGCTGCTAGTCCTACGTGCTTTTTGGCACGAATCCCAGATCTTGGCGTGAGGATAAACAAGCGGGGAAAGCGCAGCTTTACGGGCGGGCGTTTAGACCAAACAATTACCCATTCGCTTTCCCCCAAAAGTCCTGCTGTGGCATCATCCATCCATCCCCCAAAAGGCCTGATAGTTTGAACATGTGCCAGCGACATCGAGTTCCAGCTTCAGGAATGGTGTAACGTGTTTCGGATTTTTTTTACTAGCTCTGCTCTAGGATACTAGTACAATTTACCCGTTGGTCCCGTGGGCATTCGCTCGAGCACGTCATGTATGCTCTGTGCTCGGTGGCCTTGGCGTGGTCCTCTTCCTAGATAGTAGCAGTTATTAGTAGTTTCTCAGCTCCTGCTAGGACCTTTTACCGTTCCCAAACGGTCAAGAGGGTCAATTTCTGCTCCCTCCGAGCACAATCATACCACGCCGTTCCCCGAACGTAGAGTCATAGAGAGACCAGGCCAGCCGGCATCATTATTCATTAGCGTGGCATGGCATGGCAACAAAGATTTCCTTTTGTTCTGCATGCAGATCACCACTCCCCTTGCAGCACTCACGGTAAAACTGTATCTGACCAGGTAGTGAATTTGTTTCTTTTTTTCAATCTCTGCAGCCGACGTGTTGCCTTTGTGCTTGTACTTTTGCTGCGGGGAGATTCCTAATTTTGCAATGTCACCATATCTATAGACTGAGATCTTGCTCCAAAACTTGTCAACCCCTAAACATGAAGTTGCAATGCTCCTGCTCATGTCATTGAAAGAGCTGTTGTATACAGTTAGTGATATGGCTGAGCAAATAGCATCATCAGACTTTGCATGTCATTGAAAGTCCTGCTCATATCTATACACTGCTTGCTTCAGAACTGGTGTCAAATGGTTAGTGATATGGCTTCTGAAATTAGAAATGGTATTCTCTATTTCTTCCCTCCACTCAGTTTCATTCTTACATAGACATGTAGTCCTATCTCATATTTATTTTCTGCACCTTCCTATTGACTTCTGCTGCTATAGTTATTATCAGCTGCAAGGCATTATTCCAGTAGCCCATAACTTGCCCTGAATGGTTAACTAGACCTTTGCTTTCAGCTGCAAGTAGATTGTGTCTATGCCAATTTTGTTGTTGGCCACGTGAATACAATCCCTTTTTCCAGGGTATAACTTTGTTGTTCCTCATCATGAAAAGAACCTGCTGAATATTATTGTTTCGGTGCACTGAACTGATGTGGATTGTATAACTTTGTTGACCTGTCCTGTCTCTTGTCAGTATATATTCCAGTATAGAGTACTAGAATCGAGTGGCTTGCTTGCAACTGACATCTAACTGCTTGGTTAACTTTTAAAATAGCATGGCTATTGAATTATACTTATTGTTTCTTATCTTTTCTCCTCTGTTTGGTGTCAAGGATCGGATAAAAAGGTGGACTGAAGTCACAGTTAAAGTAGATCGGCATCAAATTTAATTGCATATTTGTAGGCGTCAAGGCCAAGCTCCCAAAGCAGAAGCTGCACCTGTATTCTTATGTAAAGAAGAATTGCTAGGACTAATTTGCCACCTATCTAAATTTTTGGTGTTTATTATTAATCTTCAATCTAGGGTTGAAGCAATGTCGTTTGATCAGACAAACCTATTTTATGGTTGAAGCAATTGCTCGTTTAATTTATTTTGTAAAAATTGAACTGACTCTTGTAGGCTCAGTTTGTTTGGATCTTAGATGTTGGACTGGTCTCTTGTGCTCATATGATACGGACGTTGCGTGCTGCAGTGCAGCAGCAGCCTGCAGGGTCAGGTTCACTAATCCCTGCCACAAATCGAACAAATGGTTTCAAGAGAGGGATTAAGAGGAAGGAAGGGATTAATCCCCGACAGGGTTTGGGTGACATGGGAGGGATTCACCCAATCCCTGCCTGGATTAAATCCTCTTGGGGATTAAAACCCTATGAGCCGAACAAGAGATTGGTGTCACTCAGATTTTGGTGTCACGCTTCCGTTGTCTCGCCGCTCGGCAATTAGGCGCTGCCGATCCTATTTTCGCGCATTCTGTTTCAAACAGCGAATTCTCCCTTACCCCGATGCCCAAACCCTCCTCGCGCAAACGCCGATCCCTCGTCACCCAGTCACCCAGCCCTCCCTCACACGCGCGATCCATCAACGACCAGCCGTGACGCCGCCGCTATCATCTACGGGATCGGACTCGATTGGTGGCGCCAGCTGCCTGCCCTGCGTCTCCTTCCTCATGGTGGTCTAGGTAAGTGATCTGAGCTGATTCAATCGATTTGTGCCATCCCCGGACTGCTGTTCTATGTTTGTTTCTCTGGTCGCGGTGGCCGCGGCGTGTGTTCCTGGCCTTCTATTCTATCTTTATCTTTGTTTCTGATCTGATCCCATCTCATCCCCTATCGTGGTGATCACTGTAAAGAACGTAGCCTTAGTTGTGATTTTGATAATTATATGATAACATTGACTAATAAGTTTGTAAGCTCAAGATCGTAGGATTTAGTTTCCATGGATGGAGTCCAATCAATATACAAAGATGGTCCAATTCGCTATCAAAATATCCAAGGTGTAGTCAAAATACAGAGATAGAATATATTTGAGCTGTCCAAATGATCGCATCGACGAATTGGACGTGCCAGCCGAAATCAGATAACCGGTTGAACCGACGGTCGGTACATTAGTAGTTGAAACAACCATCAAGATTAGTAGTTGAAACAACGATCAAGTACGGAAGAATCCAGTTGCACCGGTTGAATCGACGCTACAAGAATAGAGGCATCGGTGCAATGAGTAGATGACATAACGATCAAGTGGAGAAATGACAGAGGCATCGGTTAAACCGATTGTGCAAAAGAAAGCGTCGGTGCAAGCGTGCTGTGGTTACTCAGTACGCATATTTTGGTTCTAGAAGTGTTTCCGAGCAAAGTCTTGAGGACCGGTTAAATCGACGGTCGTCAGTGCATTGCGTCGGTGCAATGACGTCAGCAGAGGATGGCAGTTGGAGTTCAACAGCTAGTAGGCAGGCTGAGTGTGACTAGTTAAACTGATGGCAGCGACCGGTTTAACCGACTCTTTATGCTTTTTAGTGAAAAAATATGTAACGGCTAGGAGTAGATTTCTAGCCTATATAAGGCCTCACCCCAGGTTATTTGAGGTTGCTGGAGTTCATAAGAAGCTACCCACACTCTAAAGAAGTTCTCCAAGCCACCTAGGAGCTCATTGATCACATCCTTAGGTTTAGCAAAGCTTTGAGAGTGTTAGTAGTAGGCTTAGCTCTAGAGAGAGTGAGAGATGCCTTGTGTGCTGGTTTTTGAGTGAACCACAAGTTGTATCTCAGTTTGCTGGCCCCTTTGGAGTCTTGGTGGCTCACCGGCAAATCATCAACCCTCCGGCTTGGTGTGGAGCGGCAATGACAGCTTTGTACGGGAGACGTGGATACCCCCTTTCTTCATGGAGAAGCTCCTTAGTGGAGACGACATCAAGGTGACTGGAGACTTGGCGTGGGCCTTGGTGGCTAAGCTTTTGTGGCATGTCAAGAAGAGTACCGGAAGATACTTGGTGACCGGGAAGCAATACTCTCAGTGAGTGCTTCAACAACATGGACTAGGGGTGGTTTTGTGCCTACCGATACCACGGGATAAATTTTCATGGCGAGAGCTTGCTTCCCCTCATTCCCTTCCTTTAAGCTTCCGTATTTCTTATTACAATCTTGTGTGACTTTACATTCTTAGTGTAGTATCTTGCTAGGATTGGCTATAAGTTGTAAAACTCTTTGGGATGAGATTTTGACACTAGTTGAACCCTAATTGCACATCTAGATAATATGTTTTAGCTTATGTTTTGTGCTTGAGCCATAGGTTAAGGCTTTAGAATTGCCTAATTCACCCCTCCCCTCTTAGGCTACGAGCATCGATTCCTTACAATCACCTTACCGGTGGTCGTGGATGGATCACATATACATCCTTACTAAGGTTTTCGTTCAGGAAAGCAGTTTTGACATCCATTTGCCATATCTCATAGTCATAAAAAATGCAGATAGAAGAATCCAAATAGACTTTAGCATTGCGATGGGTGAAAATGTTTCATCATAGTCAACACCTTGAATTTGTTTAAACCCTTTCGCCACCAATCGCGCTTTATGGATATGAACATTTACATCCTTGAATATCTTTTTCTTAAAAATTCACTTGCACTCCACCGGTCTTACACCGTCAATAGGATCAACCAAGTTCCAAACTTGATTGTCATGCATGGATTCTATTTCGGATTTCATGGCTCCAAGCCATTTCTTAGAGTCTGGTCTTAGACTCTTCATTATCCAATTACAATATGTCGCGCTGCCCCGTGGTTAGGAGCGTGAACTTTTCAGGTGCACGACGTGCCCTTATAGACCTTTGTGGGGCTGGTTCTTCAATAACGGGTTCTACAACTCCTTGTTCATCCGGTGAAGGTTCAGTGGGGGCTGAAACCGTTTCATGTACATCTCGAATTTCTTCAAGTTGCACCTTGCTCCCACTAACTCCTTTTGATCGGAACTCTTTCCCTAAGAAGACACCATTGCAGGCAACAAACACTTTACCTTCCGTTTGATTATAAAAATAATATCCTTTTGTTTCCCCCGGATAAATAATATCCTTTTGTTTCCCCCAGATACCCCACAAAGAAACACTTGTCTGATTTTGAAGTGAGCTTATTAGACATCAAACGTTTGACATAAGCCTCACATCCCAAACTAGGAAAGATAATCCGAGATGTTTCCCAGTCCATATCTCATATGACGTCTTTTCCACAGACTTAGTTGGAACCCTTTTCAGTGTAAACACAGCAGTTTCTAGAGCATAACCCCAAAATGATAGTGGAAGATCAGTTTGGCTCATCATCAACCTAACCATGTCTAATAAGATTTGGTTCCTCCGTTCGGAGACCCCATTCCATTGAGGCATTCTAGGTGGAGTCAATTGTGGAACAATTCCACGTTGTTTTAGATGATCACCGAATTCGTGGCTCAAATATTCACCCCACGATCAGATCGCAGAAATTTAATTATCTTGCCTAATTGATTCTGTACTTCACTCTGAAATTCCTTGAACTTTTCAAATGATTCAGACTTGTGCCTCATTAAGTAGACATATCCATATCTACTAAAGTCATCAGTAAAAGTAACGAAGTAATGAAAACCATCTCTGGCTATTGAGCTCATCGGTCCACATACATCGGTATGTACAAGTCCCAACAAGTCACTTGCCCTCTCACTTTAGTCATCTTCCCAAGTAAACAAGACTCGCACGTGTCAAATGATTCAAAATCAAATGAGCTTAATAAACCATCTTTATGGAGTTTTTCTATGTGCTTCTCATTTATATGATCTAAACGACAATGCCAAATAAAAGTGGGATTCAAATCATTCGGTCGAAGCCTTTTTGTGTTAATGTTACAACTGATGAGTAGTTCTACTACAGTACGAGTAGTTACAACTGATGTATGGTGTGGGCCATGTCTCATCCCTTATCTTAGAATATGTACGCCATGTGCGCAGTCCTGTGGTCTAGGGTCTGACAGCGAAAGTCTCACTTCCTTCTTCTTCTTCATATCCTCCAAGTATTTCTTGCGGTTTCTTGACCAATGCCCCTTGGCATGGCAATGGAAGCATTCATCATTTGGATTAGGGCCAGATTTGACCTTTGGCTTTTGCTTAGAGCTCAAGGGCTCATTAGGGACCTTTCCTTTAGCTTTGCCATTAGGAGGCATCCAACGCTTCCTCCTTTTGTTCTCCTTTTGAACCATCATCACATGAGGGGGGTTTTTCTTAATGCTCTTCTCTACTATTTTTAGCATCCCATACAATTCAGCCAATATTTTGTCCATGCCGTTCATCTAAAAGTTCATGATAAAAGGCTCATAGCTCGTCGGGAGCGATTGGAGAATGACATCAATAGCCAGATCAGGCTTGAGCTCAGAACCAAGTTTCTCCAAAGTCTCAATGTAACCAATCATCTTGATCACATGAGGACTAACCGGACTACCCTCTACTAGCTTGCACACAAACTAGGACTTTGAGATGTTGTACCTCTCAGTCCTAGCTTGGTTCTCAAACATTCCACGTAGCCTCTCAATCATGGAGTGAGCATCGGCATGCTCATACTGCTTCTGCAGATCAGGGGATATGGTGGCAAGCATGAGACAACGGACATCGAGTGAATCATTACAGTGCTTCTCATAAGCTTTGCAAGCTGCAGCAGTGCACCATCAGGGAGGTCATCAGGATATTGTTGCTCAAGAACATACTACTTTTTCTCTTGCCTAAGAACAATTCTCAGGTTGCGGTACCAATCAATAAAGTTTGTTTGATTCAACTTTTATTTCTCAAGAACAGATCTCAAATTGAAAGGGGAAGTGTTACTGGCAGACATGATCTACAACATTAAAATAAGATCATGGTTTTAGCACTAAGTTTTGTGCAATGCTTCTATTAACAAATTTAATAAAAGACTCCCACTATATTAACATCATCTTCCCTCTAACAACATTTAGGGGACCAAGATCCATATTCACTGAAATCCTAGTGAGCTTTGGCTTCACATCTAGAAAGTTAGTGACATAGGTAAACAACAAATTGCTAATCATATCTCTATATGACTCTTGTTTGTTGGGTGCAATCCAATACCGCGGCTCCAACTCCATATCCTAAAGCCCAAAACCATTTTGATAGCTTTGTTGAGTAAACCAATACTATGCTAGTGAATGTCTAACAGCCATCCTATTCATGATGATAGTTGATAGTACTCTACTTTGGTAAACTTACCACACAACGATCAAAATTTTAATAGGTGCAGCTATTGGGAAAGGATATCAAAGTTCTCAACTTTAATAAGGGAAGCTATTCTGTCATGATGAAAAGCATATCGACCATATGAAAGACATGAAAGAATAGTATGACAGGAAAATTAAGGAGCTAATAAGTTTATCGAGTTATGGACAGGTTAAAATTCAATGAAAGGAAAAAGAGCAAGAAAAGACGCCAAATTTGCTTAAAGGATGATGTTGGGCTTGAAAGAAAATCTTTATTTATTTTATATTTTGAATTTGAGTTTAGGGAACACCGTACTATTAAGAGGGATGCGAATGGATAGCATGAAGGTATCAAAGTTCTTATTTGAGATGTTAACCACTTAGGAGAGACACAAAATCACACACTTGAGCACCTAGTTTTCTGACTGTTTCAGTGTGTGTCACGAGTTCCGACCCTGTGTTGGAAGTTCCGACCCCGTGTTGAAACTTCCAACACTTGTCGGAAGAAGCTAGATTCTTCCGAGAAGGGGTCTTAGGCTAGCTGTTTTTAAATGGTTAGAACTTCCGACCCTGTGTCGGAAGTTCCGACAATCACTTAACTAGTGCACTAACAGCTAGTTTTTGGAGCTTGAGTATTTATACCCTCTCAGCCCCTCCTTTATTTGCTGCTGGCCTAACCCGAGACAAACACCTCCAAGAGCATTTACTACTCCTCCCCAATCCCTCCTTGAGCTAATCCTTTAGTTGATTTGAGCTAGGACTTGGGTGAGAGCAAGATTGAGGTGTGAGACTCAACCATTTAAGAGAGAAGGCAGCCAAGTTCATGTCAAGAGCACTTGAAGCATCTTCATTCTTCAATTCGTGTTCGTTACTCTTGAAGCTTGCTTCTAGATGGTTTGGTGTTGCCCGTGGAGCGTCCTCTCGTGTGTGTGCGTCCTGGAAAGTTTGTATTACCCTATCCTTTGTGGATTTCATAGTAAGTGACTCAATCCTTCTTTATGGTTGATTGAGTGAGGTAAAGGATTAATGGAAGACCCGGCTCTTTGTGAGCTCCTCAACGAAGATGTAGCTTTCTTAGTGGAAGTGAACTTCAGGTACAAATCTCTTGTGTCTTCTACTTATTGCATTTATTTATGTCTTATTGATCTAGAATTTGTTTTGTGCCGATCTACGTACTCGAGTTGTTGGACTAGCAAAGATCACCTGCAGAAGTCTTCTAGTATCATTGTGCAACTTTTGATTCAGCCAGGTTCTACAGTTTCAAGTTTAATTTTGAATTTCCTATAAGAACTTTAGTTTTGTCGAAAGTTCCGGACTAGTGTTAGAAGTTCCAACCCGTCAGAACTTTCTACACAGTGTCCGAAGTTTTGACTCATTTAATTGCTGCGAATAATTTTTTAGGTCTTTTAGGTATGACTATTCACCCCCCTCTATGCATCACCAAGTTCTTTTCAATTGGTATCAGAGCCTAATCTCTTGATTTAGACTTCGCTAAGAGATATCAAGATGTCTGGGCATGGTGCTAACGCCGCCGCAACCGTCACTGCTCAAGTCGATGCCGGTACCGAATTAGATGGTGCCGGAAATCCCTTCGGGCAAACAAGCCGTTCACCCTCCATTCATGATGCAGACTCAAGTTCAAATGATGAAAGCAAGGGTGAGACATTGGAAGCAATAAGAAGGAGAAAAGAGAAGATGAAGGCCAAAATTGAGAAGAAGGCTGAGAAGTTGATGATGAAGCGAATCAAGGAAGAAAGCGAGAAGCATCCTTTCTTCGGGTTAAATCAAGTTCCTCATAACTATGCTTCATCTCAATATCCTATTTCTCAATCTCAGTCGGTCCACTTGGGAAAACCTCCTTTCTTTGATGGGACTGATTATGCTAAGTGGTCTTATGACTTGAAAATGCATCTCTACGGACTTCACCCCTCTATTTGGGAAGTTGTGATTGTAGGTGTGACTCCTCCTACGAACGGTGTACCCGTGGCTGAACAAGCTCAAGACTACTTGCGCGTTGCCGTGAGGGTCATCACAAGTTCCCTTTGTGCCCAAGAATTCAACAAAGTCCGTAATGTTGAAATAGCCAAGAAAATTTGGGACACACTAAGAGAAGCTCATGAGGGAACCAATGAAGTTAGAGAAGGCAATATGGATTTGTTGCAAGGAGAGCTAGAGCACTTTGTCATGCATGATGAAGAAACCGTGAGGCAAATGTATGATAGACTAATGGTCCCTATATCAGACATTAGATATCTTGGAAGCACGGAATGGGAAGATCAGAAGGTGACAAAGAAGTTGCTTAGGGCCTTCACGACAAGGAACCCTACTCTTACAACAATGATTAGAAGAGATCCCAAATTCAAGGTCAAGACACCTAATCAACTTCTTGGTGAAATCCTTCATTAAGAGTTGGTTGAGAGGGATGTGGCAAAGTCACTTAGTCACAAAGTGAACAAGAATGTAGCACTCAATGCTAGCTCAAGTGATAAGGTTGAATCAAGCCTCAAGGCTCTAAAGTCAAAAAAGGAAGATTCAAGTGATGAAGGATCCACCGATGAAGAGATGGTCTTGGTATTGAGAAACTTTAAGAAGTTCATGAAGAAGAAGTACTACAAGAAAGGTGGTGATGACAAGAAGAAGCCATCACAAAGAAGATGTTATGACTGCAAAGAAGTGGGTCACTATATTGCCGATTGCCCACAATTGAAGAACAAAAAAAAGAGGAGAAGAGGTACAAGGAGAAGAGTAAGGACTACAAGAAGAAATATCAAGCTCATGCTCATATTGGTCAAGAGTGGGAGTCTAGTCATGAAGACTCCGATCATGAAGGTGTGGCAACTCTAGCCATACCAAAGTCTTCAAGGAAACTCTTCAACAGCATCTCTGATAATGAAGATGACGCCCCTTTTTGTCTCATGGCAAGAGGGACTAAGGTACAAAAATCACCCACCTCCTCCTCTCATCCTTCCACCATATCAGGTAGTACACAAAATAATTTTGATTATGAGGAAGAGTAACATAAAGATTCATGATAATAGAATTTGGAAACAAAGGTTTTAAAGAAATTAAAAAGATTATGGAGAAATTGGAGAAAAAGAAGAAGTGTCTCGATAGGCAAGAGGACTTGTTCATCCTTGAGAAGGAGAGAAACCTTACCTTAGAGAAGCCTCTTGACGAAGAAAAGGTGAAAGTTGAAAATTTAGCTATCGATTTATCTCTAGCTAATGATTCAAAAGAGAGGATGTCAAAGGAGACCACTTTGATAAATGAATCTCTAGCTTCCCTAAAGGCCACTCATAGTAAACTTCAAGGAAGCTTCTCATGCTTAACGACCAAGTACAAAGGTCTTGAAGTTAGCTACAATGCCCTTTGGGAAAGCACCAAAACCAATTCTAAAGCAACTCTTGAAGGGTGTTCAAAGTGTTATAAAATTGATGTGCAGGCTTGTATTACTAACTTGGCAAAGCTAGAAAAGTTGATCAAAGCAAAGGATGCTCAACTTGAGAGGTTAAACAAGTTGGTAAGAAACGGATATGAAGGTGACACCAAGCCTGAGCCTAAGGTTGCGTACAAGGAAGGGAGACGGTCCCATAAAAAGGATGGGCTTGGTCACTACAAGGGAGGCAAGGTAAATGACCGGAAGGTGGTCAAAGGTAAGGAATGTGTCATGTTTACCAAGGGATCAAATCTTGAGGATTTGATGAACATTGAATATCCCATCAAGGCAAAGGTCACTAAGCATGAGCCATCACCAAGCTACACTACGGATTATATGGTGACAATGGACCACAATGGTAAAATAGTGATCAAGTATGTTGGAGCTTACACTAAGAGGGCAATTCTTAGGAGTGTGTGGGTTCCAAAAGTATATCCATCTAACCCTTAAGGACCCAAATCTTTTTGGGTACCTAAATTCAAAGCTTAATTTGTTTTGTAGGCCTACTCCTCGGGTGGCACCGCATGATTGCTTGATAGTGGATGCTCAAATCATATGACCGGGGAGAAGGATTTGTTCACATCCCTAGAGCTTCATGATATACCTAAAGAAACTATTGTCTTTGGAGACAATAGCAAAGGACATGTGATTAGTCTGGGTAAAATTGCACTCTCAAATAAAAACTCTATTTCAAATGTTTATTTGGTTGAAACTTTGGGGGTACAACTTGTTGTTGGTCTCGCAACTTTGTGAAGTGGGCTACAATTGTCTCTTTACTAATGAGGGTGTGATTGTCTTTAGAAGGAAGGATTCCTCTATTGCTTTTACAGATCACTTGAAGGGCAAAGTCGATCTTGTTGATTTCTCCAAGGAGATAGTTGAGCCCAAGACTTGTTTAGTGGCAAAATCTAATTTGGGTTGGCTTTGGCATCACCGACTAGCCCATGTCAGGATGAGGAACTTGGCCAAACTTAAAAAAGGCAAGCATATCCTAGGACTAACAAAATATTGTCTTTGATAAAGATAGGTTGTGTAGCGCATACCAAGCCGAAATGCAAGTTGGTGCTCCACACCCCACCAAAAACATCATGACTACATCAAGACCATTGAAATTTCTACACATGGATTTGTTTGGACCCATTTCCTACATTAGCATTGGCGGTAACAAATATGGTCTTGTTGTTGTTGCTGATTTTTCTCATTTCACTTAGGTATTCTTTTTGCAAGATAAAAGTGAAACTCAAGGAATTGTCAAGAAATTCATTAGAAGTGCTCAAAATGAATATGAGTTGAAGATCAAGAATGTAAGAAGTGATAATGGCTCAGAATTCCGGAACACCAATGTTGAAGAATTCCTTGATGAAGAAGGAATCAAACATGAATTCTCCGCACCATACACACCTCAACAAAATGGTATTGTTGAGAGGAAAAATAGGATATTGATTGAAACTGCAAGAACAATGCCTGATGAGTATAAGACTCCGGATATCTTTTGGACCGAAGCTATCAATACGGCGTGTCATGCCATCAACCGCCTCTACCTCCACAAATACTTGGGCAAGACACCCTACGAGATAATCATCGGTAACAAAACCAAGGTGCACTACTTTAGAGTTTTTGGGAGTAAGTGTTTCATACTTAACAAGAAAACCAAAAGCTCAAAGTTTGCATCAAAGGTTGACAAAGGTTTTATTCTTGGTTATGATACTAATGAACACGCCTATCGTGTCGTCAGCAAAACCACTTCCGACCCCACATCAGAACTTCCGACAATTCACTTAAATCTATATATACCCGTTGGACAGCTCCCTCAAACCCTAACTCACTCTCATACACCACTGACGCCACCACCTCTCTCCTCTCAAACTCTTGCGGGGAAATCAAGTTTCAACAATGGGATTTCATTGCTATGGGGTTCTTTGGATTCTCCAATCTTCGGAACATTTGACCCCCATCACCTCTTTCTCCATTCACATGGGAAATCTTCAAGGTATTTCATTAAAAGTCCCCATCGCCCGATCTCTCAATGTAGAAAGAGTTAGATGCTTCTTTCTTAGAGTTAGCTTCCTGGTACATCATTGATCATATGCCTAGAATCTTATCAAATTTGGTGGGCAAAATCTCTTGATTCTTGATATTTTGGGTCCGCTCGGGCTCTGTCTGAAGTTCCAACCATGGGTCAGAAGTTCTAACCCCATCGGAAGTTCGGCCACCAAGTCAAAAGTTCCTACCGGTGCCTTAACTGTCCCATTTGATTCAGTCTGATCACATCTATCGAGTCTATCCTAATTTTCATCTTACATACTCAGATGGCTCGTGAAAGGAGTGTGACATTCAGGCACTTAGGAGATAGGCATATTAAATTTTAATATATGTTATGCTTGTTAGAATGAAGTGTGTGTTGCTTTGATAAATACTTTTAAAACCAAAATGCAAGTTAAAGGGTAGTTTTGTAATTATGGAAAAATTAGGGTTCTTTTGCTAAATGTGTGTGAAGGTAAGGGCAATTTCAAAATATAAGAAGGTTAGTTTTGTAAAGGTAAGAAGTTACTTTTAAACCACTGTAAGTAGTGGAATTATCCTAAGGTTTCTTTTAGAATGTGAATTTTTAAATAGATTTTTTTTGAAATTTGATAGTTTATCGGATTTCAAAATAGTTTCACAACCCTAACTCTTTTGAAGCTGACCCTTAAAGCAAATTTGTAGATCTTTCTAAACTCTACACTTTTGCTTTTGGGCATATCTTCATTTAGGCTATGGTTTGAAAGAAAATTTTACTTCACCGTGAACCCCTTGAACTTTTGGAAAATTACAGAGAGGTCCTCGTCGTCTTCCTCTCTCCCCTTCCTCTCTGTTTTCTCTGCTGCTCTGGTCCACCGCCCGTCGCCCCTCACCGGTGAGCTCCCGCGCTACCAGCTGCCCCTCGCCGCTTTAACCTCACCACCTGGCCCTCCAACTCACACGCCCGCCGCTCGCCCGACCTCTGCTAGCTTCCTCCCACCCCGCCACGTCGTGCCGCTGTCGCCCGAAGCCGCCACGTTGCGCCACCGGTCGCCAGCAGCTGCTCCGGCTCGCCCGTGCCCCTTCTTAGCCCCGCCGCACGCCCAGGAGTACTCTTCGACTACTTTTACCCGGTCGCGCGGCCACATTTCGCTTCCTCGGTTTCTTCTCTGCTCGACCACCGCCGCCACCTCTCCACCGCCATCTCTGCTCGCCGTCGTTAGCCACCTCCGCCGCCCCACACCCACAATCCCATGTTCCATCAGCACCACCACATTCCACCGAAGCTCCCTGACCAGCTCTTCTCCATCCACTCGCGCTCACGTCAGTAGAACGCCGCGCCGGCCGTTCTATCCATCGCCGCCGCTCGGCCTCGCCGTCGTCCCGCCGCTCCGCCTCTTCTTAGCCCTCACCAAGCTCACCACCAGCACTACATCTACTCGAAGAAGCTTCCCGGCCACTTCCCCGTTGCCCTCCGGCACTCCGGCTACTGGAACGCCGCCGCCATCCTCGGAGCCCCGCCGCACCAGCTCGGTTCACCGTCGACCTGCTGCCTCAGCCCCTTCCTTCCTCGATTCCGGCCACACCTGTGACCGCCGTGAGCTCCTGAACCTTTTTCCCCACTTTACCCTTGCCGCTGGTGAGCCCCCCGCTGGAATTTGATCGCCACCGATCGGCTTCTCTGTAAAACCCAGCCAAGGACCCAATTGCAAGCTTTTAAATCTTTCTAGGGTCTTTTCTGTGAAATATCAGTACCCCTCCCCAATTCAAAGCTGTCAACTTTGAAAATCGATGGGAATTTATAGAAACATCCAAAAATTGTCAAACTAGTTTTGTGGTTCTCTAGGTGTCTAGCTCTACAACTTTTGTTACTAGAGTTTAGTTTGAAACTAAAGGCTTTTAGAGTTATTTTAAAGTATAGCAAAAGGGTATCTTGTGTATAACTTTTGCATGCTAGCTTTATTTCATGTGATTTTTGGTATGCAACCTGCTTAAGGTGTAAGTGAACTTGTGTGCAAATTTCACCTTCAGTACTACACTCTAACTTGAACTCATTTAAATTTTGTACAAATCAAGTTTGAAATGAAATCATTTTATTCAAGCATGATGCTAATGCTTTCCTGCTTAGATCTTTTTTCCATGTGTAGTGGTGATGTTAAGTGACTCATAGTAAATTTGCAAGAATTTAAAAACACTATTTTGCCTAAGGTTTGGATTTAAACTTGAAATTTGAACTTAATTCAAATGCCTTAGTTTCTGTCTGCAAAAATTTATGAAAAATTTACAGTAAGCTCATCTGATAGAAGTAAGCACACCCACAAAAACTCAAAGCCAGAGCCCTTTGTAGATTTCAAACTAAAAATAAAACTTGTTGACTTAAGTTTTAATTTAAACATTTTTATACTACTAATCTGTTAAGTTTAAGAATAAGCAAATTAACAGAAGCTCTGCATCAACTTCAAGTGTGCATAGTTAAATTTCTAATCTCAATACTCTCATACTTGAAGCTATAGAAATTAATTATGATGCTAGTTGAGATAATTGAATTAATGAACAAAGAGTAAGTTTGAATTCTAATTTCTTTCTGTGTGATGTGTTGATTACAAAGTATTAGATTACAACTTTATCGTGAAGTAAAGTTCTTAAATCAATAACCACCTAATTCAAATCACTGCATATCATGTAGAGTCAACGACACTTGACGACGGAATCTACAAATTGCATAACGTACATCCTGCACATTGGATGTGTGTACGGTCCTGCAGTCGCTTGTGGTGGCCCTGATCCACGCCCCGGAATATGAGGGGAATGGTTGCCCGGAAAGGAAAGTTTCCGAGCGTGTGAGTTAGGATCCCTTGCAAGGTTATGAAATTCAATTCAGGAATCATCCGTTTCTCGCGGAGATTGAGACTACTTGATACTTCTGCCACATAGAGTAACAAGAGTAAGAGTTATTGGAATAATTTTGATGGATGCCTATCATCTAGCTTGCTTGACTAGTATAGGTGCTTACCTAGAATGATCAAAAGAAACTAGAATCTGAAAGCCAAAAATATGAAAGTAAAGACATACTCTTTGTTGCTTTTCAGCAAAAGAAAACCTGGAACCCTTCAACCTCTCATGGTCTAGTTATGGGCTAAGTATACCCAATTGATAGGTAAGCCTTGTTGAGTATTAGTATACTCAGCCTTGCTAGTAATGTTATTTTCAGGTATGCCATTCGAGGACTCAGTGGCTAGTTCTCCTTGGTCCTGTTCTGTTCTGTTTGGCTGGTCCATGGAATGGGATCCGTCCCCGGCCGGCAATGACCCATCGGAATGATGCCATGCTTTGGGCTAACTATGGTGCCTACTTCTTGGCGACGAGTAGTCATGTTGTTATATCTTTTCCGCTGCCCCCTCTGAACAATGGCTGTTAAAACTTAAAGTTTCGAATAATGTTTGTATAAATTTGTATTAGTTAGGGTAAAACAAAACTTCTGTGTAATCATGTTTAATTATCCTGTGGTGTAAAATTTTGTGAGCTGTTGTAAGGCTGGACTCGCCTTCTTGCGAGTTAAACCTACGTCGATCCTGTGTAACCGTGGTTGAATCGGGCGGTGACCTGACAGACCAATGAGTTGTTCCGTTTGAAGTGCGTTGAGACTATCGCCTATTTAGCGATGGTCTGCATACTTGAACTAGAATAATTCAGGCGGTTCTGGTACAAGGAGATGGAAGCAGAGGGCTTCTTCACCAGAGATTGAATCTTCTCCATATGATTCCGAAGCAACTCAAGAAGCTTCGCCTATGGCAAGATAAAGGTGGTAGTGTGACACCATAGGTGTCTAAAATACTAAATAAAGATCCATGACATGAAATCAGGCCTAAAGATCTAAAAAAGTATAAAACAACCTATCAAAATCTAACTTTCAAGCAAATGAATATGTGTAGCTGAATATATGCATATACATATGAATCTTTGCAAACAAACCCTTGTAACTTTCAATGTTGATCACATCTAACTCTAAAAATTTAATGGCACATCTTTCATAACAAGAGCAACAAAAGTCTAGTTGAACTCAAGGGCTAAAAGTGCAAAAATTCACATGAAATGACGTGTGAGTTAAATACTAGTTTTCGGAATTTAAAACTAACTTTTCATAAATTGCTCAAATGAACATAGTCATAAAAGCGAAAAGTTATATCTTGAAAAGTTGAGCAAAAATGGTATTCAAATGTTTTTGATTTGACCTTGGGAAGAATGAGTTTTAGCTCCTTTTTCACCCAAGCCCCTGTTGTTTTTGCTTCTCGCGCATAAGTCCCACCACCTTCTCCCTCCTCTCTCCTCCCACTGCCTTGTCCCATCGCCGACAGGCCAGCTGGCCGGCGCACCCCAGTGCAGCTGAGCCCGCCCGGCCAAGTGGGCCTGCCAGCACCTGGAGATCTCCCACTGGCCCACAAAATATCGCCCTTCCCCTCAGCAAGCCTCCAGGTGGCGGTTTTCTTCTGCCACGAGCGCTACTGGCGCCACGGCGAGCCTCGCCAGCGCTAGCGAGGCAGCTGCGCCCCTGGTTTTGCCCACTGGTTGGGCCTTTCCCATCGGCTTGTGCCCAGGCCACCATCCTGCCTCCCGCGCCTATAAAAGCCCCACCCGAGGCCCCTCAGCTCGCCGCCCCAACACCAACTCTAGCGAGCAGTGACTCGCACGTGGATGCGCCACTTTGCCCCCACATTGCCCAAACCAACCCTCCCAGCACATTCTCCGTCTCACCCCAAAGCTGCATGGCCGGTCCCCGCACCCTCTTCCTCACCGGAGCACCGCCAACACCACCTGAACCCGCCGTCGGCTGTGTGCCACCGTCGACAAGCCACATGTAATAAACTAATTTTCAAACTAGGAGTTTATAAAAAACTTTGTTAGGTCTTGTTCAAAATTCTAAATGTTTCATTCAAATTCTTTTGAATTTAGAACATTTACTTCACTTAATAGTATTTATTTTATCTGTAAAAATAAATATAAGGAAACATAGGGTTTGTGCATTTCATGCCTCATTGCATTGTTTTAGTGATTGCTTTTCATTTGAATTTAAACTTCAAATTCAAATTCAAATGCATTTGGATAGCATTTAAATTTCCTCTCTTTTTGCTATTTGGGCCGGCCCACTTTCTTGCGGCCTGGCCCACGGCCTCCCCCCCTCCCCTTCTCTCCCTTCCCTTCTCCCCCCCCGCCGCGCAGCCCAGCTGGCCGGCTTTTTTCTTTTCCCCGGCCCAGCCGCGCGCACCCCGGCCCACGCCTGCGCCCCTCCCTCCTTCTCTCTCGCACTGATAGGCGGGGCCCACCTATCAGGCCCTTCGTCCCCCCGCGCCGGACCCGGACTCGAACTCGAGTCCGGCTCACCCCCGTGCCGTCCCAGCCGCACCCCGTCGGGGGCCCCCATGCCCCGGAGCCGCCGCTGCCCCTATTTAAGGCACGAACCCGAGCCCTAGCAGCCCAACCCGCAGCCGTCGCCACCGCAAGCCCTAAACCCTAGCATCCGAGAGCTCGCTCCACCGCCGCTATTGCTGAGCTCGGGAGCTCGCCGCACCGCCACATCGCTGCTCCCCGCCGTCGAGCAACCCCCGCAGGAGCACTGCAGTAAGGTAAGGGTGTTAGCACACCGCGTCTCTCTCTCTCTCGATCGCTTTCCCTGTGCCGCACGACCTCACCGAAGGTTTCCCGCTGCCTCTCATCGCTGGCCGCTGTCCACGGCCGCCGCCTCGCCTTCTTAGCCCCTCAATCTGGTTCCCCATCCCACGCGCTATCTCCTGGTCCAGATCCAAGCCAGACCCGAGGCCGGAATCACGATTTTGCATTCCTCTAGCGAAGCACCGCCACCGGTCTCATCGCCGGCACTCCACCACCGCCGCTCCGCACAGCCCCCGCGTCCTTGGCCGTTGGATCTAGATCCAACGGTTTGAATCTAATCCAACCCGAGTCAAATAGATCTGATACCGGTCAACCCATGGCATTTCTACAGTTTAGCCCTTAAGTTTTCTGGAAATCAACCCGCAGTCCATGTTAGTTCAAAAGTATGCACGAATAGATCCTTTTTCTTCTGTTTAGGCCCCTGACTTTCTTAAATATAGAACCCGCAGTCCTAGATCTTTCTGTTTTGCAATCTAACCCCTAGGTCTACGGTTTATTTATGATCTAGCCCTCAGTTTCTTCTGTTAGAGCCCTTCTAGTTTAAAATCTTTCATAAATAAGCCCCTGGAATCATGTTTTAACCCTAATTTCTCCGTTTTAACTCTGTTTTCATCGATTCTTGCACTCACGCGATCCTTACGACATATGCAGTAGCTTTGTTACATTATTTTGTTCTAGTTATATTGATTGGTGTACTGTTTCTTATTTATTGTATTTGTTTACTTGTATGTATTTTTGTGCTATGATAGACGATACGCAGTTTGAGGGTTCGCAAGAACCGAACTTTGAAGAAGTTCCCAAGCAGCAGCAGTTTGCTAACGAAGGCAAGTGGTCCTTGATCATATTTCAGTTCTAATAATATTACACTTACACACCTTTACTTTATATGCATGCATGTGTCTAGAATATGATGGATCCCAAGTTAAGGATATGCCTAGTTTCATTTGAACTTCCTTGATTAAACCTGGGTTATTTATATTTATGTTGTAATTATGCTAGTTGCTTGTACTTAGATTTTTGTTGGATAACCTGGATATTATGATATTCTGGTTTACTCATGTGCTAGAATATTTTATTGGTGATAAATAAGATTATTGAATTAATTGGAACATGGAGAACCATCCAGGAAAATAGTACAACCACAATACTACATGGCTCTAGTCTTGGCTAATTAATTAGAAACTCTAGCTTATGATGATCTTACCGAAAGGGCAAGAGGGGTTGCATCGTTGGGGTATAGCTCGGTCCTCTTGAGGTTGTGATATGGTTCTGGGTAAGACGTCTGCCTCATTAGGGAGAGTTATGACCGCTTTGACTTGAAACCTTAGCAGATTGTCATAAGTTAGGAAATCTTTGTAAAGGCCTCATAGTGAATCCCTGCCACTCACCTTGGAAGTGTTTAAGGGCTTTGCAAACCTGGTCATCAAGGGAAACACGAGTTGTGGGTAAAGTCTATAATCTCTGCAGAGTGAAAACTGATATATGAGCTATAGAGATGTATTAGCTAAGTAGCAAATACACCTGAATTAACAAGGATCTTTATACGGAAAGGACATTAAGAAGACCGTAATCATGACCAGAATAACGTCTTGATGGCAGGGATATGAATACTCGTGTGATAGGATTAACTAAATATCACACATTCCTACTGGGGACATATATCCTATGATTAACCCTTTAGCTACAACACATACATACAATATAAGGTACAAATAAAGCACTTATTCTCTAATATTTAACCTAGATAACAAATCAAAGACTTTCAATTCAAGATCACAACATAAAACTTGTAGGGTTTGACTTAGGGTTTCAAACAAAACTGATTTTACATTTTTATGAATTTCCTATGAAAATTTATGAAATGTAGAAGTTCACTGATTTGAAATAAAGAAAGCTTTGGAAATTTTACAAAGAACACCCTAGAACTTTCTGAATCAAAGCAATTAAGTCCCTGATCCGGGAAAACAGAGAACGGAAAGATAACGATGATGTTCCGGCAAAGGAGTCGCCGGCATTAAGAAGATTCAGTTGGTCAGGGCAAACCTTGGTTGTGGAGAAGAACGGGTGGAAAGTGAAATCCCATGGTGAAGAGGATTGGCGACGAGAAGTACTCGACGGTGACGAGGTTCCGTGGGTGACGAAGAAGCTTGCCAGGGATTGTAGTGGGTAGAGAATGGCAGAAGGGGTAATCCCCGTGGTGACTTGTGGTCTTGCTCGGACGATCGGTGAAGGGTAAGAGCTGCTGGATGTCGTAGACTCAAGGAAGAAGCCAGTAGGGCTGGATTGGTTCGCTATGCCAACTCCTTCATGAACCTCAAGTTTTTCCTGCTCACGGGTTGAACTTCCTCCGCTCACGCACGTGTGCTGCAGAAACACGGTCGGCACACCCGCGTAGCCTCCTGCAGGATCGCCGCGCCCGGTCGCATCTCCTGCACACTGTTCCTGTATTGCTCTCACACCACTGGCCCTTAACCTGCTCGCGCATGGCCAGTTGCCTTGCACGCGCTCACGCCTGCGGAATCAAGCCGAGCCGGCCACCGGTAGAACACTTTCGCTCGCACTCGCGAACGCGCCGGTTCAATTCCGCTCGGACCTCCGGGTCCTATAACTTCGTCGTTGGTCTTGCGTTGCGCGTCGAACCCGCGCTGCGTTACTCCTGTCCTAACTGCCTTGCCGCTGCACAGTTGCTCCTTCCGAGCTTGCCGCGCTATAACCGCCACCTCTGTCTCCGCGAGGGTGAAGGGAGCTCGTCGTGCCTGGCTGCACCGCATCTCCTCCGAGCTCGTCACGCCCGACCACTGCCTTCGCTTCGCGGCTTCTCTTTCCGATTCACCACGCCATACTCACACCTCCGCCTTCGCGAGGACCGTGGTTTGCTTACATTAGGGCCGTGCCTTCCGTTGCCCTCTCCTCGACGGCCTCCGATCAATGCGTTGTACATCACCACAGTTGGCATCACTTCTCCCGCGGCCAGCATTTCGTCGAACACCTTAACTGCATCTTCGATACAGCCACTCCTGCACCACCAAAGATCACCATGCTGTAGTCAGGGTCGACGCCACCGTGTTCCTGCATCTCGCGCAGAAGCCCCGCTACGCGCCACCGGTCCTTGCACAGGAGCTCGGCGTCGCTTACTTCGGCCTTGCCGCATCGCTCCCGCGCACGCCCGAACCGCGTGCGCCTCAGCTCCACATCTGCCGCGCCACCACGTACCCGCTTCTGCGCGCTCCTGCGCTGCCCGCGCATCCACGCTCCAGCGCCCACTCTGCTCCGCTGCGCACACGCTGCTCCACCCGCGCGCCTAGGCCACTCCGCGCGTCACTGCTCGCTCCAGGCTACTTGCCTCCGCACGGTTCCCGAACCTGCAGCACTCGCGCGCATCCCGCACGCCTGGCCTGCCTCCGTGCCCGAGCCAGCGCGCTCCAACCCCAAGCCGCTGCCGCAGTCCTCCCGCGCTCCGCGTCTGCCTTCGCCGCGCTCCGACCTGGTGTTGCCCACATCACCCCCACGCACGCCCGCTCGGCCCACCCGCGCGCCGCCTGCCTCGGGTCCCCGCGCTCGCCCGGCGCCCGAGCCGCTCGCTCGGCTCCGCGCCTGCGCCGCCAACCTGTGTGCCCGCGAGCCAGAGCCCGCTCCTGCTGGCGCCCGCCCGGATGCCTGGCGCTGCCGCTCGCCTTCCTGCGCCCCGCATCACGCCACCCGAGCCCGCGAGTGCCCCGCCTGGGCCCCTGCGCGCGCTCACCCGGGCGCTCCTGTGTCGAGCCGCCGCAGCCGCACGCCTGCCGACCGAGCCGCGCGCCACCTGCCCGGGGCAGGAGTGCCCCCAGGGCACCGTCGCCTGAAGCCGCTGGACGCCGCCCAGCCCTTGCTGCGGCATGAGGAAGAGAGAGGGGAAAAAAACAGGTGGGGATAAGAATGGAGCCAGGAAGAGGTGTGCTGCCAGTGGGGAAGAAGATAAGGGCGCCAGGGATAAGAGAACAGAGGAGAAGGGGAAAAGAGATTTCCCAAGGACTTATGCGCGATTTTAGAAAACTGCAGGGGCTTGTTTGTAACCCGTTGATTTAAAACCCTAATGAAGAAATGCCCAAAACGAAAGTTGGAGAGTTTTTCAAACTCTACAACATTGCTTTAGGGCACAAGTTCAAAAACTCAAAACTTATATTTTTACATGTGAATCTTTGAACAAAAGTCGGATTTGAATTGCTTTTGTCCTAAAGAATGAAACTTTATAAAATTCAGGACCTAAATGCAAGCATTTATGACACGTCATGATGACGGGATAGACTCGTCATAATAATTGGATAGATATGTCATGATGACTTGCACCTTTTACACTTTAGCCCTGAGTAACTTTGAGAATTACTTTTGTAAATCATCTACTTGCACAAAAGGACTTGTACTTTTATAAAATTACATAAATACCCTTATTTTTACCACTTTACCCAAAATTTTTACACACTTCAACACACACATTTCAAATGAAACTTTTGGTTAAATATATATTTCTATACAGGGAATAAAGTAAGAAAAACCTATTTGCAAAACCATCCTTCACTTATTTTGAAATTACCCTTATCCAAATACATTTTACAAAAACAACCCTAGGTTTTTCTGTAATTACAAAAGTTACCCTTTTTATTTGCACTTTTAAGTTTTCAAAAGTTTCACATAACACACACGAGCTTTATACAAACAAACACATACTTCACACTAACAAACTATTTGCCTAGCTGATGAGGACATCGCCACTAACGATACATCCACACCTACACCAGTATCTACTTCAACAACACCTCTTGGACCTATTACTCGCGCTCGTTCTCGTCGGCTTACCCATCAAGTAAGTTCACTCTTAAGCTCAGGTTCATCATATTTAGAGAATGGAGACACGTGCACTCTTGTTTTACTCAGGAACCATGGATTGGATCAAAAGGGTAGAGGCATCGCGCAGGCTGGATTCGGACTGCAGGACAGACACGACTTGTAACAGCCGCCACGACTTCATCCGGACTCCGTTTTGGTCGGTCAAGTACTTTCTGGAAAGCTTATCAAATCTACTTTCCAACGGATCCGGAATCACCTCAATATCTATTCGGAATCAACCGCAATCCTAGATTTACTACAGAGTCCTTTTCAGCCACGGTGCTGCGTCACCCTAATTTGGCCCAACGGGCCGTGTATCAAGTAGAGTCCAAGACGGATGAGTCCTAGGGTTGGAATACAACCCCAACACCCTTGTGGTCGTTCTCCCACTTCTTTATAACCTTTAGCCGCCGTCAAGAACACTCGGGTTTTGTTAGATGAAAGTTTAGCTTTTGCTACTTCCTTGTAGACGCGCGTGCTGATCCAGCCGCCCGTCCACTTGTTTTTGGAACCCCTCCATAATTGAGATTCGGTTTGAGACCTTCAATTACATCTCGTAATTTTCAGTACTTGTTCTACTTGTTCTTGCTAGTTCTTCGATTGCTTGCAGGACAAGTGCCCTAGTGGCCGGGTGTCGCGCTCCACAAGATCGCGGCAACCAAAGGAGGTGGTGTATCGGTTGCTAAGGCGCAGGATCCTTGGAAGGCTGTAGTCGGGCCGTGAACGTCGTCTCCTCTATCAATCGAGTTATTCCACGCCTCTCATCGAAAGATCAGGAACAAACCCTAACGGGTTCACATCAGTTGGTAATCAGAGCAAGGTTGTTCGGTGAGAGACTTCCAATCCTTCGCTATTTTTATTTTCCTACAGTCCAGAAAAAGCCAAAAATAGTAGAATTGTTTTTCCCCCACCGCAATCCTATAGACCCTTTTGAGCCTTTACTGGTACTGCTTAGTTAGGGCTTGTTGAGTTTTCGGTTGCATCGGTTGTGTCGAGTTGCTGGTCTTAGTTGTAGTCCTTTAGAGTTTCGAGTTCTTGTCACGTTTGGTCACGTACGTTACCTTTTTCATCACTGTTTTGGCCGAATCAGAAACCACTTTGGTTGTCAAGTTCGACTTGGAATCGGTTAAGCGCGTGTTGGCCGAGACCGATTTGAATTCGGGTAGCCTATTCATCTTGTGGTTGCCGAATCTGAGTGCCTCTTTGTTATCAAGTCTGAGTTGAATTCGGTGCTGGTTGCATCTGAGTCCGAACTGTGCACCAGAAGCAATAACACTTCACACATATATTTAAGTCTCGGCCTACTCCAGAGAGAGAGAGAGCGAAAGAGTATCTTTTAATTACCTGTATACCCCTACTCTTTCTGGAAAAAGCGTGTGTGGTGACTTGCTCACTTGTACTACTTTGTTCATAGCATCTGTTTTTGAGGTTCCCCTGAAAAAAAAAGAAAAAAAAAGAAAAAAAAGAAGAAAAAAAGGATCATTGTTAAAAAGAAAGAAAAAAAAAGAAGTAAGGGGCTAATTCATTGTGTTTGTTTTTCCCTTCTGTTCGGAGTGGTGCTTTGTGACTTCCTTTGTGTCCAGGCTCGCGTCTCTAGCACGGTCTAGACTAGGACCAGCACAGTACCACTGTTGAACGATTATTCAGCTTGCCTTTATGACTAACGTGGTGCTAGTACTTCCTTGTTCAAGCCCACCTACAGCTCCACATATCCGACTACAGCTCCACAGGTCTTGTTGCTGCCGCGCTGATACACTTCATTCCACGGTTGCGGACTTGTTGGTTGCCGTCCCCTCCTAGCAGCAAGGTAAGAATTGGTAAGAGCTTGTGCAACAGGTTGAGAGTGAGCGCCTTGCTGTAGCTACACCCTATTACTGTAGGGATTTTACTACTTCACTTGTTTTCTTGTTGTCCTTGTCTTTCTCACCATGGCAGGCTCCGAGGAGGAGGATCATAGCTTGCATCAGTCTCCACGTACCAGGGGCATCATACAACATTTTGAAAGGCAAGTGCAGCGGCACACAGAGGGACTTGATAATGATATGCAGGTGACGAATGACAAGATTGGACAATTGGAGGCTACGCAGATTGCCACCAACACCAAGCTTACGGGCCTGGAGACAGCGGTCGGCAATATTGACAAGAGTCTCGCTGCTCTTTTGCGGCGTTTTGATGAGCTCCATGCGAAGACCAACGAACAGCGTGATGATTGGGCGGATGAATATATTGCTGATACTGAACAGGATGAACAAGACGCTCGCCATCGCCGCCGGCTACACACTAATCGTAGAGGTATGGGTGGTTTTCGCCACCGTGAGGGACGCAACAATGATGATGCTTTCAGCAAGATTAAATTTAAGATACCTCCTTTTGATGGTACATATGACCCTGATGCATACATTACTTGGAAAATTGCTGTTGATCAAAAGTTTGCATGCCATGATTTTCCTGAGAATGCACGTGTTAGGGCTGCTACTAGTGAGTTCACTGATTTTGCTTCTGTTTGGTGGATAGAACATGGCAAGAAAAATGCTGATGACATGCCACAAACTTGGGATGCTTTGAAACGGGTCATTCGGGCTAGATTCGTTCCTTCTTACTATGCACGTGATCTGTTACATAAGTTACAACAATTGAGGCAGGGCACTAGAACTGTAGAAGAATATTATCAGGAATTGCAAATGGGAATGCTACGTTGTAATTTAGTGGAGGGTGAGGAACCTGCTATGGCTAGATTTTTGGGCGGGTTAAATAGAGAAATTCAGGACATTCTTGCGTATAAAGATTATACTAACGTAACCCGTTTGTTCCATCTTGCTTGTAAAGCTGAAAGGGAGGTACAGGGACGACGTGCTAGTGCTAGGTCTAATGTTTCTGCAGGTAAATCTACATCATGGCAGCCACGCACGACTACTTCTATGAGCGGACGTGCACCTCTACCAGCTCCTTCACCAAGTCGTACAGCAGCGTCTTCTCCATCCAGCGACAAGCCACGCGCTCCTCCCATCACTTCAGCAACCAAGGCTGTCCAGAAACCAGCCGCTAGTGCTTCCTCGGTTGCATCCACGGGTAGAACAAGGGATGTCCAGTGTCATCGGTGCAAGGGCTTTGGGCACGTGCAGCGTGACTGTCCTACCAAGCGCGTTTTGGTGGTCAAAGATGATGGTGCGTATTCCTCTGCTAGTGATTTTGATGACGATACACTTGCGTTGTTTGCTGCTGACCATGCAGGTAATGAGGGACCACCAGATGAACATATTGATGCAGGGGCAGCCGAACACTACGAGAGTCTCATTGTGCAGCGTGTGCTTAGTGCACAAATGGAGAAGGCGGAGCAAAATCAGCGACACACGCTGTTTCAAACTAAGTGTGTCATTAAAGAGCGTTCTTGTCGTATGATTATTGATGGAGGTAGTTGCAATAATTTGGCTAGCAGCGAACTGGTGGAGAAGCTTGCACTCAGCACCAAACCACACCCACACCCGTATCACATTCAATGGCTAAACAACAGTGGTAAGGCTAAGGTAACGAGGCTGGTGCGCATTAATTTTGCAATCGGAGCATATCATGATGTTGTTGAGTGCGATGTTGTGCCTATGCAAGCTTGCCATATTCTGCTCGGTAGGCCTTGGCAATTTGATACGGATTGTGTGCATTATGGTAGATCAAATCAGTTTTCGCTCTTGCACCATGATAAGAAAATTGTGTTGCTTCCTATGTCTCCTGAAGCTATTGTGCGTGATGATATTGCTAGAGCTGCCAAAGCTAAAAGTGAGACCAATAAAATTGTCAAGTCGGTTGCTAATAAGCAAGATGAGATACGCTTGAAAGGGACTTGCTTGCTTGCTACTAAATCTGATATTAATGACTTGATTGCTACCACTTCTGTTGCCTATGCTTTGGTGTGCAAAGATACTTTGATTTCCATTCATGATATGCAGCACTCTTTGCCCCCTGCTGTCGCTAACATTTTGCAGGAGTATTCTGATGTGTTTCCAAGTGAAATACCAGCGGGGCTGCCACCAATACGAGGGATTGAGCACCAAATTGATCTGATTCCAGGTGCATCGCTGCCCAACCGTGCGCCGTACAGGACCAATCCGGAAGAAACGAAAGAGATTCAGCGACAAGTGCAAGAACTACTCGACAAAGGTTATGTACGTGAGTCCCTTAGTCCTTGTGCTGTTCCGGTTATTTTAGTCCCCAAGAAAGATGGAACATGGCGTATGTGTGTCGATTGTAGAGCTATTAACAATATCACAATTCGATACCGACATCCTATTCCACGTTTGGATGATATGCTTGATGAATTGAGTGGTGCTGTTGTGTTTACCAAAGTTGATTTGCGTAGTGGGTACCACCAGATTCGCATGAAATTGGGAGATGAATGGAAAACTGCTTTCAAAACTAAGTTCGGGTTATATGAGTGGTTAGTCATGCCTTTTGGGTTAACTAATGCACCTAGCACCTTCATGCGATTAATGAACGAGGTTCTGCGTGCTTTCATTGGCAAATTTGTTGTGGTCTACTTTGATGATATATTGATTTACAGCAAATCTATGGAGGCACATCTTGATCATCTACGTGCTGTTTTTACTGCTTTACGTGATGCACGTTTATTTGGTAACCTTGAGAAGTGCGTCTTTTGCACAGATCGAGTATCTTTTCTTGGCTATGTTGTCACTCCACAGGGAATTGAAGTTGATCAAGCTAAGGTGGAAGCTATTCAGGGATGGCCTGTACCAAAGACCATCACACAGGTGCGGAGTTTTCTAGGACTTGCTGGGTTCTATCGTCGCTTCGTGAAGGATTTCAGCACCATTGCGGCACCGTTGAATGCGCTTACAAAGAAGGGGGTGCCCTTTTCTTGGGGCACCACACAAGAGAATGCGTTCACCATGTTGAAAGATAAGTTGACACATGCACCTCTCCTCCAACTTCCTGATTTTAATAAGACCTTTGAGCTTGAATGTGATGCTAGTGGAATTGGTTTGGGTGGTGTTTTGTTACAAGATGGTAAACCTGTTGCATATTTTAGTGAGAAATTGAGCGGACCTGTTCTGAATTATTCTACTTATGACAAGGAATTGTATGCTCTTGTGCGCACATTAGAAACATGGCAGCATTATTTGTGGCCCAAAGAGTTTGTTATCCATTCTGATCATGAATCTTTGAAACATATTCGTAGTCAAGGAAAACTGAACCGTAGACATGCTAAGTGGGTTGAATTTATTGAATCTTTTCCTTATGTCATCAAACACAAGAAAGGGAAAGAGAATATCATTGCTGATGCTTTGTCTAGGCGATATACTTTGTTGACACAACTTGATTGCAAGATTTTTGGTTTGGACACAATTAAAACACAATATGTGAATGATGCTGATTTTAAGGATGTTTTGCTGCATTGTAAGGATGGAAAAGCATGGAACAAATTCATCGTCAATGATGGGTTTGTGTTTCGAGCTAACAAGCTATGCATTCCAGCTAGCTCCGTTCGTTTGTTGTTGTTACAGGAAGCGCATGGTGGTGGCTTGATGGGGCATTTTGGAGCAAAGAAGACAGAGGATGTACTTGCTGGTCATTTCTTTTGGCCAAAAATGAGAAGAGATGTGGAGCGATTTGTTGCACGCTGCACTACATGTCAGAAAGCTAAGTCCCGTTTAAATCCGCATGGTTTGTATATGCCTTTACCAGTTCCTAGTGCTCCTTGGGAGGATATTTCTATGGATTTCGTGTTGGGATTGCCTAGAACTAGGAAGGGACGTGATAGCGTTTTTGTGGTTGTGGATAGATTTTCCAAGATGGCACACTTTATTCCATGTCATAAAACTGATGATGCTACACATGTTGCTGATTTATTCTTTCGAGAAATTGTTTGTTTGCATGGTGTGCCAAACACAATTGTTTCTGATCGTGATGCCAAATTTCTTAGCCACTTTTGGAGAACTTTATGGGCACAATTGGGAACTAAGCTTCTATTTTCTACCACTTGTCATCCCCAAACTGATGGTCAAACTGAAGTGGTTAATCGAACCTTGTCTACCATGTTAAGGGCTGTTTTAAAGAAGAATATTAAGTTGTGGGAAGAATGTTTGCCTCATGTTGAGTTTGCTTATAATCGTTCCATGCATTCTACTACAAAGATGTGCCCTTTTGAGATTGTTTATGGCTTGATTCCTCGTGCTCCTATTGATTTAATGCCTTTGCCCACTTCTGAAAAATTGAACTTTGATGCTAAGCAACGTGCTGAACTGATGTTAAAACTGCATGAAACAACTAAAGAAAATATTGAGCGCATGAATTCTAAATATAAGCTTGCTGGTGATAAAGGTAGAAAGCAATTGATTTTTGAACCTGGTGACTTGGTTTGGTTGCACTTGAGAAAGGATAGGTTTCCTACTTTGCAAAAATCTAAGTTGATGCCTCGGGCTGATGGACCGTTTAAAGTGCTAGAACGAATTAATGATAATGCATATAAGCTAGACCTGCCTGTGGATTTTGGGTTTAGTCCCACATTTAACATTGCAGATTTGAAGCCATATTTGGGAGAGGATGATGAGCTTGAGTCGAGGACGACTCAAATGCAAGAAGGGGAGGATGATGAGGACATCGCCACTAACGATACATCCACACCTACACCAGTATCTACTTCAACAACACCTCTTGGACCTATTACTCGCGCTCGTTCTCGTCGGCTTACCCATCAAGTAAGTTCACTCTTAAGCTCAGGTTCATCATATTTAGAGAATGGAGACACGTGCACTCTTGTTTTACTCAGGAACCATGGATTGGATCAAAAGGGTAGAGGCATCGCGCAGGCTGGATTCGGACTGCAGGACAGACACGACTTGTAACAGCCGCCACGACTTCATCCGGACTCCGTTTTGGTCGGTCAAGTACTTTCTGGAAAGCTTATCAAATCTACTTTCCAACGGATCCGGAATCACCTCAATATCTATTCGGAATCAACCGCAATCCTAGATTTACTACAGAGTCCTTTTCAGCCACGGTGCTGCGTCACCCTAATTTGGCCCAACAGGCCGTGTATCAAGTAGAGTCCAAGACGGATGAGTCCTAGGGTTGGAATACGACCCCAACACCCTTGTGGTCGTTCTCCCACTTCTTTATAACCTTTAGCCGCCGTCAAGAACACTCGGGTTTTGTTAGATGAAAGTTTAGCTTTTGCTACTTCCTTGTAGACGCGCGTGCTGATCCAGCCGCCCGTCCACTTGTTTTCGGAACCCCTCCATAATTGAGATTCGGTTTGAGACCTTCAATTACATCTCGTAATTTTCAGTACTTGTTCTACTTGTTCTTGCTAGTTCTTCGATTGCTTGCAGGACAAGTGCCCTAGTGGCCGGGTGTCGCGCTCCACAAGATCGCGGCAACCAAAGGAGGTGGTGTATCGGTTGCTAAGGCGCAGGATCCTTGGAAGGCTGTAGTCGGGCCGTGAACGTCGTCTCCTCTATCAATCGAGTTATTCCACGCCTCTCATCGAAAGATCAGGAACAAACCCTAACGGGTTCACATCACTAGCATTACAAGTACACGAACTGTCACAGCCTCCACCCCTAAAAAGAATCTCGTCCCGTGATTCGGACGAAAGACTCTTAAGGGAAGAGAAGCAAATCACCCATCAAAAGTGGCAAGAAAGCAATCACACCAGAGAGGATTGAGGTTGATGATGAAAGCATGACGAGATGAGTATAACGAGAGCATGAAGAGATTGTACATAGATGAGTTTGACAAGATAAGATAGGAAAAGATGATCAAATTCTCATAGAGCTAAGATTACAACATGGGGAGGATAAATGTCGGCGACATTCATCACAAAGGTTATGGATAGCAATGAGGATAGCACGAGAGATTGATAAGTGATGTTTAAGACATTCCTGCTCAAAATTTATTACCTAAATAATTTAGATGATGTTGATTGTAAAACATGTCTACTTATACCGATGCAATCAAGGGATACTGAATAATTGCTCCAATTCAGAGTGCAATGCTCGATATATAACCATGAATGTGATGCACTGTTGAAATGTATGATTATAATGATGGTGCGACACGAGGATGGAGAATTCCATGCACGATCAAGATGGTATATAAGACACAATGCAATTGACATGATGCTGGCCAAATGATGCATACACCATGATGCAAGGATGATGATACTTGCAATGTATGCATGTATGAAATGCATGAAGTATGATGCATACCTTCATGAGTTGATGATGCATATGACTCGCACTCTACAACCGTTCTCTCGTAACTAACACCTGGGTAGTCCTATATCCTTAAGCGAAGATCAAAAGTTAGGACACTATTAAGGTTGCATAAGAAGAGATTGCAGTGGGGTTACGTCACATATACCTAGTCACCAGTGCGCCCCTAATGGCTCAATCATGTGACTGCAGTGCACATGAGGCCTTAGGTTCCGACACGGCATCATGGTCATGTGATTAAACACCACCACAAAAGAGGAATAACAACCCTATAGTGCCAACAGCAACGAGATAGCTTTAGGAAACCGAAGACAACCTAAAGTTGTACTGGATACACACCCGTTAGTCAGTCTACAGATTATCGATGATGATGCAACACCATGCACTGACCAAAGATGGTATATGTTATGATGCATGATTTTTGCTGGGAGAATTGTATTCACAAAGTAATTATTGTTATACATCTTTTTAATTTATCCAAAATCATCTGAGCAAAAATCGAAGGTGCAACATTCAGATGTTGTAACCAGAATAGCCAACAAGATATGGTACAACATCGAGAAAGGACAGATGATTCACTGAATAATGGATCCAAGGGTTTGCTGACAACTATCAAGATTTAACCCTCAAGGAAAAGCAAGATCAAGGGTTTGATTTAGCTGTCAAGCTAAGATCGGTGATAGGGTTCAAACATAACCCAATCCACTTGATTCACAAAAGACTTCCTTAACTCTAAGATAGCCTAGCAAATTTCATTGGCTCCCACAACACAAAGTCTAGGCAGGCATTCAGATACAAGCAACATATTTCAGTACATCAACGTAACAAACAAGGCAATCAGGTCAATCCAAGATGTCATGATGCATGCACGTTCTACACGTCCTCACAAACAAAAAGAACTGCCAAGTAATCTTGGTCTTACGTGGTTAAGTACGGTGGCATCATATAGATACGTCTCTCCCTATAATATCTAGTCGTTCTTACGTTCAAGCTTACGCAACGAGGTTAGCGTACCTGCAGAAAACACGAGATATCTACACCGAACCTTTCATGCCAGCATGTCATGAAAGCGTTCCCAAACATTACTGTTCACTATAGAAACAGCATCTGTACAATTACCGCCGTACAGACGACGTTAACATACGTTATCGAGATAACGTATTCATGGGAGTACCGCAAAATGCGGGGGTGTTGCTGTTCATACCCCGTACCTAACTATATACTCCCAATGTAGTCAACCGAAGTTGGTACATTGGCAGCATCTCAAGTAGGCCACTGCTTGAGAAACAGCGTTCGGTTCACATCACCGACGGGAAGGCTAACTCCCCAGTTAGCTGAAGATCCTTACCTTCTTACCTCATCGTCGAAGGTTTCGTTACAGAATGTAAAGTTGGACAGAAAAGTAATGCTGGTAGTTAGGGTTATACATATATATATATATTATAGCCACCTCTATTTCCCTCATAAATATTACCTTAGAGCTTTACGTACTAAGTACAATCCTTAACGAAACCAACGTAGTTTTGCCAAATACTTCGTTGGTCAAACTTTTATACTGAAAGCATTTTTAAGATAAAATGTATCTCCAGGGTGTGACACTCAGGTAATTAGCTAGGTTATATCTTAGACTCTAATCATGCTTGTATGTTCAAAGTTTGGCAAAAATATACTTTATGTATGCAATGTTATGAAAGAAAGGATGTTTTTGTAATTAATATTAATTAAAGGTCCTTTTATGCAAAATGGATGGGGAATGAGGGAAAAGTTTAAAAGCATAAGGGTTATTTTGCAAAAAGTAATATCAGTGGTCAAATTGCAAAAATATATGTGAAATTACCATAGGATGTATGTGCAAAAGTAATTTTACTTAGGGATTTACATAAAACATGAAATTATTACTAAGTCTATTTTATTTCCAAAACTATTGCTCAAATGTAAATGAACCTTAAAGAGAAGTTGTAGAGTTTGAAAAACCATGCACTTTTGATTTTTGGACCATCTTCATTTGAGCATTGGTTTAAAAGTTACAGGCCCTTTACAGTAAGGCCCCTGTCTTTCTCTGAAATTACAGATTAGTCCCTAAGTCAGTTCACCCCCCCCTTCTTCCTCCCTGCGTTCTGCTCCCCCTGCTCTGCTGTTCTGGCACCCCTGCCGCCGGTGTAATTCGCCGTCCTGGCTCACCGCCGGCCACCTCCTGCCCTCCCCGATCCACGCGTCGCCCTTCCACATGACCACCGCTCTACCCCCCCCCCTTGCTGGCGCCCTATCCGCGCGCCACGGGCCGCGCCCTGCCAGAGTAGCTCGCCGGCGCCGCTTCTGTCGCCGCCGCAAATTCCGCGGCTAAGCCCTATCTTTCTCTCCTCTCTTCTGCTCTATGGCATCAGTAGCCCGCCATCATCCCTTTTGCCTATAAAATGATGCCCCCGACCTCCCCGCGCGCGTGCCAGTACCTCGCCGCCCCTCCATTGCCGCCGTGAGCTCGGGCCACCGTGGGACCTCTCCCTCCGTCCTTTCCCTCCCCAAATTGACTCCGCCCGCAGCTTCCTAGTGCCCTAGAGAACCTCCCCAGCCAGTCCTCTTCCACCTCCGCCCACCGGAAGCACCCCGCCGCCGTGCGCCTCCGGCCGCCGGTCCTGTCCTCCGCGGGCAGCCTCCCTCCGACCGCCTTGACCCCCTCCGAGACCCCCCACAGGTAGCCCTAGCTCCCCTCGTGCTCCCCCTCTCTTTTCCCCTCACCGCCGGCGACCTCACCGGCCGGAATTTGGCCGGGCAGGAGCTTCCTCACCGCCGGCCATGGTCTGGATCCAATTGCGTGGAAAACTTTCTTTCCAGGGGGCTAGATGTTAAATACAAGGGCTAATGTGTAAAGGGAATCTGTTATTTCATGTGAGGGTCTATTCTGTCTTGTAAAATTCATAACAATTCACAGAAAAATCTATAAATAGTGAAACCAATTTTGTTAGAAAGTAGAATTCAAACTCTATTATTTTCGTTAATAGAATTTAGTGTGAAACAAAATACTTTTGCCTTTATTAAACATCTAAGACTAAGGGGTAATACACATTTGACCTTGTCATTTCATGCTCTATTGTTTATCTTTAAGTTTAGCATGAATGTTCTTTAAACCCTAAGTAATCTTGTGCAATTTCAAACTCAAAATTCGATTTAAACTTAACATTTTTAACTTGAACTTTCAAAATTTAAATAGACCTAATGTATAGCCTTCTTTAATTGGAACCTTTTATCATTCATAGATGTAATACCTACAATGTTTAATATATAAGTAAATTTCTATAGTCTTTTATTTAAAAACTTTTAGTTCAAATTTTGGTTCATGTAAAATTTAATTTAAATGTCTTAGTAAATTCTACCATATCTTTATAGATAGTATTATAAATCTAAAACCTCTTCACTTTATACAAGTTTATGTGTTAATTGGATAAGCTATAATATTCGGAATGTGAACTTCTAAATTTAAATTTCACCTTATTTGATTTGTTGCATCTCATATAGAATCAACGACACTTGACGACGAAGATTACGAACTGGTCTTAGGACAAGACCAAGGTTTTTCAGAAGATCCAGCACAAGCCGTCGAGGGACTAACTGAAGTTCCGAACCCGAGTTCGGAAATCTCTGACTCTCCTGCCCCTACCCCTGCTCCCGAAGGCAAGCCCCGGACATATCCCATTATTTTATTTACACTGCAATCTATGCTTATCTATATTATATCCTGCATTAAGTCTAGGAGTTGAAGTGAAACCCTAGACGCATGAATCCTAGGAATCCAATGTAATGCTCCCGAGTCCTTATCGGATAGTTGCTCCGCTAATAGGACCGGTAGAAGTCGGGTGATTTCCTGTCACTCGCGCGATATAGGAGTTGCATGTTTACATTTCTGCAACCACTATAAGGATGACGGACAGGGTCATGTGTTGTGTCATGACCTGGAAGTTTACCCTGTCTGTTTTGATGAAAAGTTTTAAGGCCGAAATGTTTGGTAGTGGTGGCTAAGTTTTTGAAAGTACTAGCCACATGCCGCGAAATATGGTAAGCGGTAAGCCTAGTAACCAATCGGCCCGGCAAGTGGACATACCTCCCACCACTCGATTTTATGTTATGTATACACGCACCGACGTGCGGGAGTACGTTCTGCAAGGCAGACAGGAATACGGGTTTTGTAGTCGCGCTACAGACGTATGTCCTGTACACATTGGGTGTGCGTACGGTCCTGCAGTCGCTTGTGGTGGACCTGATCCACGACCCGGAATGAAAGGCAAACGGTTGCTTGGGAACGCCCTGTTGGTATTCCAAGCGTGTGTGTTAGGTTTACCTTGCAAGGTTAAATTCGATTCGAATCGTCCGCCTCTCACGAGGATTGAGACTGCTTATCCCTTCTGCCACATTGAGTAAGAAATGGAGCTAAGGATAGATAATCTTGTTGAATGATAATCACTACCTTGCTTGCTTAGTATAGGTGCTAATCTGGAATAAATACTCAACTAGAAAATGAGAGCTAAAACTTGAAAATAGTTCATACTCTTTGTTACTTTTCAGCTGAAAATAAACCCAGAGCCTTTACAATGCCTTCATGAGTCTAGTTATGGGCTAAGTATACCCAATCCCGGGTAAGCCTTGCTGAGTATTAGAATACTCAGCCTTGCCAATGTTTGTTTCAGGTATAACCTACGAGAACCCCACGGACAACCTTGGGTGGCCAACGTCCGTTCCGTTTGGCTGGTCCGTGGAGTGGGACCCGTCCCCGGCCGGCACTGACCCTCCGGAGTGACACCAGGCCCTGGGCTAAGCTTGGCGTCCGTCTTCGCAACGTGTGTAGTCGCGTAAAACTTTTTCTTCCGCTGTGAGTTTAGACAAGCTGTTATGCTTGTCAGTTGAACATGGTTATGTATAAGTTTACTTATCTTTGAAACTCGGTTGTAATAATGCTGTATGGTTGTAAATTAAAAGTTGATGAGCTATTCTGTGATGTGAACTCGCCTTCGTGCGAGATAAACCTGCTTCGATCCTGCTGAACCGTGGTTGAATCGGGCGGAGACCCGACAGACCAAAGGATTGTTCCGTTTGAAGTGTGTTAAGCCGATTGCAGTTGTACGGCGATCAATAGCGCACTTGAGCCGGAATAATTCGACCGGTTCTGCCACAGCTGGTATCAGAGCTGTAGGTTTATCTTTACATCTAGAATAGCTCTTAAAAGGTGTTTTCTGGATAACAGTTTGCCAACAAATGAGTTTACAAAATACGTTGGATCCGTTAAGGTTGTGCTTAGAACGTAAAGCCCTAAGGGTTTATATGGGAAAGTATCAGGTGGCTAATGGTATCTATATATATGTATAGGTAGATCTGACTTGCAGCACTACTTTTTGTCAAAACTTAAATTTCTGCACAACCCAACCTTACTTCCTGTAACGACATCTACGAACGGAGGTAAGAAGGTAAGGATCCTCAGCCAACTGAGGGAGCTTGGCCTTCCCGTCGGTGATGCGAACCGAACGCTGTTTCTCAAGCAGTGGCCTACTTGAGATGCTGCCAATATACCAACTTAGGTTGATTATATTGGGAGTATATGGTTCGGCGCAGGGTATGGCGATCGCTGTTCATACCCCCGCATATTGCGGTACCCCCGTGAATACGTTGTTTCGATAACGTATGTTAACGTTGTCTGTACGGCGGTAATTGTACAGATGCTGTTTCTATAGTGAACAGTAATGTTTGGGGACGCTTTCATGTCGTGCTGCCATGAAAGGTTCACGAGATATATATATCTGTGTTTTTTTTCTGCAGGTACACTAACCACGTTCACGCTATTAGGACGCGTAGGGTTTACCGACTAGTTATATATAGTGAGAGACGTATGGTTATGCCACCGAAATTGACTACGTAAGTCCGAAAATATTCGGCAGTTGTTTTGGTTGTGAGGGCGAGTAGCGCGTGCATACATCTTTTCTCAATGAAAGAATTTTATACATCATAGATATGCCATTTGTTTTTGGAATGGGGTAATGAAGAGTTAAGGATAGCTTTAAGTTGGGTATCTTATATGGGATCTTAGTTTTCCATCTGATTTCCAGCCTTTGCTGTTATCAAATTGGTTATCTTGATCTGTTTATCTTGTATTTTCCTAACAAGATAACAAGTTTTACCATTTGCATCCTGGTCGCAGATGGCAGCACCTTCCAATGTTTTCTGGGATCCGGAAGGGCATCTCCACACCAATGCCCTTCACTGGGAGGGTTTTCCCCGCTTGCTATGGGAATCTTTGCAGGCTTTCCATTATACAGAACCCCCTCAGTACGACGCTGTTGAACATGTGGAAGACGGAATCCATAGGGCCTATGTTAGGATGAGTATACCTCAGCATCCTTTCCGTTCACGATGGCAGCCTATTGAGATCAGTACGACGGGCTACAGAATTATGGACGCCATTGAAGCAGCAGCCCTAGAAGCCATTTATGCTTTTTGCAGTCAACACCCCGAGGAAGTTGTAGGACAACCTATAGGTTTGTTCGCCACAACAGATCCTAGTGAAGTGGAGCAAGATCTCAGAATAATTCCTGAAAGTCATAGGCTGGAAGGTCCACCAGAAGAAGTGGTGCAAGGAATGAGACGTTATACGAGTATACAATACCACTATCATATGTTGCTACGCTGTGAAATAAGCCATCTGATCACTGCTGCGCGAAGTTTTCACGGAGACGCTGCCAGGTACTTTACCCAGGCCGATCAACTTCAAGCAGTGGTACTTGAGAAGAATGGAATAATCGCTACTCAAAACGAGACCATCCATCATCGTGAAGATCAGATCAACGAGAGTGATCACATAATCACTCAGCGGGATACTGTTATTGAATTTCTACAGGCACAAGTTCAAGATCTGATCCTTGCAGTGGATGATGCTCAAGCTCAGATTGAAGAATTGCAGCAGCCCCCGATTCCTCCCGTTGCACCTGCAGCACCTGAAGCTGAAGAGGAAGATCCCGAGGAGATCGAAGGAGTCTCCGAACTTGATTCTGAGCATGGGGATCCAGTCGTCAGTCCCCATCATTCCTCCTCTGGAAGCCAGTCATCAGTGGGCAATTTTGATGACTTTTAGTTATAGTTGACAGCGTGGTGGATTAGATGTAGTAAATGTATAAGATGTAACATAAGTAGTGGGTAGAACATCTAGTTATAAAGCCACTTGTTGTATATGTGGCATGTATTTTTGGGTAAAAGTTTGTAACCTTGGGAGTGTACTGATGTAAGATAGTAGTATCTTTATAGTAATCCAAATCCTAAGTTTCGGTTATCCTGCTCAACATCTGTGTACCTGTTATAAGTAGATTGAATGGAGCATATGCATTACATTTCAGCTGGATAAATTGCATATTATCTGAAATTGGAGCAAGATTATGGTTGATAATGGATGTCTCCTTTATTTCAGATGGTTGGAGCTACTCGAGGAACCCCGGAAGGATTCCGGGCAGGACAACCTGGTAGTTCTCAGCAACCACCACCGCCACCTCCGAACTTGGCCGAGGTTATGGCCCGGCAAACCGAGCTTCTAAATCAACTTGTACAAGCTCAGATGGGCCATTTCCAGCAGCAACCTCGAGGCCGAGGAGAACCTCTATCGGCCACTTATCAAGACTTTCTCAGCACCCAACTTCCACTATTCCACAAGGCCGAGGAGCCTTTAGATGCGGATGCCTGGTTGCGGACCATTGAGTCCAAGTTCGCCTTATTGTCCGCTCCATGTTCAGAGGAGAACAAAGTGCTCTTCGCCGCCCAGCAACTTCGAGGCCATGCACGTCTTTGGTGGGACCAGTTTCATGCAATGCAACCCGCCGAACACGTGGTCATTTGGGATGAGTTTCGGACTGCATTCCGCGCACATCATATACCAGCAGGACTCATTGAGCGGAAGCTCAATGAATTTCTAAGCCTGACCCAAGGTACCCGTACGGTTACACAGTATGCACAGGTTTTCAATCACCTGTGCCAGTATGCGGGATCACATGCGGACACTGATGCCCGCAAATGTGATCGCTTCCGTCGAGGCCTAAACACCAGGCTCAAAGAATGGTTGAATTTAGTGAAGGCCAACGATTTCAATGAGTTGGTCAACATGGCCATTACTCAGGAAGATTGCATCGCCGCCCATAGAGCGGAAAAGAAACGAAAAGCACCCACAGGGCCTGCAACTCCACAGTCGCCGCGATATCGGTTGGTCCCGAGTAATGCCCCTCGAGCTCTGCCTCGAGGCAATATCTCAGGCAGATGGGTAGCCCGCCCTCCCCAGCAAGCACAATTCAATCGACCACCCCTGCCACAAAATCAGCAACAACCTCAACAAGGTCTGCGGCCGAGCTTTCCGCCAGCTACTCCAGGAAACAACAATAATCGTTGTTTCAATTGCGGAAGCCCGTCCCACTTCATTAAGGATTGCCCTCAACCTAGGAAATCATTCCAAGGGCAAACATCTGGTCCAAACTACAAGGGCAAGGGTAAGAAACAAGTGGTGCAGGTCCGACAAGGGAGGGTGAATCTCACTACACTCTCCGAACTCCCTGAAGGGGCACCGATAATGACGGGTACATTTTCTATTAACCATCATCCCGTTATTGTTCTTTTTGATTCCGGTGCTACCCATAGTTTTATCAGTAAAGAATGTGGAAGTAAAGTAGGATTGGATATGTACCCTACTAAAGAAGATTATAAGATAATCACTCCTGGTGGGAAAACCCTATCAAATCAAATCTGTATGAAAGTACCACTTCTATTGGGTAGTCAGGTAATAAAAGCAGATTTACTTCTGTTAGACCTAAAGGGAATGGATGTCCTTTTAGGAATGAACTGGATGGCACAGCACCATGTGTCTTTGGATATCTCTTCTCGCACTGTGGAGATAGATTCACTCGAACACGAACCTACCATCCTCTATCTTCCACAACCAAAATCATTTAACTCTTGCACCTATGCTGCATCTAAGGCCAAACTTGAGGATATTCCAGTCGTTTGTGAATATCCAGATGTTTTTCCAGACGATTTGCCTGGAATGCCTCCAGACAGAGATATCGAGTTCATCATAGAACTCCAACCTGGTACAGCCCCTATCTCTAAGAGACCCTACCGAATGCCTCCTAATGAATTAGCCGAGTTAAAAACCCAACTCCAAGATCTTTTAGACAAAGGCTTTATTCGTCCCAGTGCATCACCATGGGGTTGTCCAGCTCTATTTGTGAAAAAGAAAGACAACAGCTTAAGGCTGTGTGTTGATTATCGTCCTCTCAATGCGGTGACTATCAAAAATAAGTACCCTCTACCCCGCATTGATATCCTCTTTGATCAATTAGCCGGAGCCAAGGTGTTTTCTAAAATAGATCTTCGTTCCGGCTACCACCAAATTAAAATTCGGCCCAGTGATGTTCCAAAAACAGCTTTCTCCACTCGGTATGGTCTATACGAGTATCTTGTCATGTCGTTTGGTCTCACTAATGCCCCAGCCTATTTCATGTACCTCATGAATTCTGTTTTCATGCAAGAGCTCGACAAGTTTGTCGTGGTCTTCATTGATGACATCTTGATCTACTCTAAAACTCCAGAAGATCATGCTAAGCATCTCCATATCATCCTTCACGATTAAGAGACCACCACCTATATGCCAAATTCTCTAAATGTGAGTTTTGGCTAGATACAGTCAAATTTCTAGGCCATACCATTTCTAGTGACGGAATATCCGTCGATCCCAGTAAAGTACAAGAAGTGATGGATTGGAAACCCCAACCTCCGTCCATCAGATTCGTAGTTTTCTCGGTCTAGCTGGCTATTATCGCCGTTTCATTCCTGACTTTTCCAGAATAGCCAAACCTATGACCGAACTACTAAAGAAAGGTGTAAATTTCCTGGGATCAAAAATGTGAAGATGCATTTCATATCTTAGAAATCATCTTACGACTGCTCCAGTCTTAGCTCAACCAGATGTCTCAAAACCTTTTGACATCTATTGTGATGCATCAGGAACTGGGCTTGGTTGTGTACTTATGCAAGACAACCGATAATTGCATATGCATCACGAGCACTTAGGGTTCATGAACAAAACTACCCTACTCATGATCTTGAACTGCAGCCGTTATTCATGCCTTAAAAATCTGGAGACACATCTAATGGGACAAAATGCCACATCTACACTGATCATAAAAGCCTCAAGTACATTTTTACCCAGGCAGATTTAATATGAGGCAAAGCGCTGGCTAGAACTAATCAAAGATTATGATTAGAAGTACATATCATCCCGGCAAGCTAACGTTGTTGCGATGCCCTTAGTCGCAAGCACATTGTCTTGCTATCCATTGAAGCATTGACGAGACCCTCTGTTGGGAAATGAGAAACTCAACTAGAATCATTTCCCAAGGTGACTTAAACCATTTTCGGTTAAGCACACTAGAGATAATATTGTTCTAGCACAACAGCGTAATGAAGGGGTCAAAATCATTAAACAAAAGATACCAAGGTGAAGGAAAGTACAAATGCTTCCGAGTAGATCCTGAAGGAGTTTTATGGTTCAACGAACGTATTGTTGTACCCAAAGACCATAACTCCGAACAAATAATGGAGAGGCCCACTTGTCCAAATTCTCTATGCATCCTGGCAGTACAAAATGTATCAGGATCTGAAACAGAACTTTTGGTGGACCCGTATGAGGCGAGAAATTGCCAATATGTGTCGGAATGTGATATCTGTCAAAGAGTCAAAGCCAGTCATTTGAGGATGCTGGTATCCTTCAACCTCTACCCATTCCCTCGTGGAAGTGGGAGGATATCAGTATGGACTTTATTGTGGGCTTGCCCAACACTTCTCGGAGGCATGACTCTATTTGGGTAATCGTTGATCGATTAACCAAGACTGCACATTTTCCTTTCCGTGCATACCACATATAATGCAAAAGGTATGCCGAGATTTATCTAGATCAGATTATTCGACTCCATGGAGTACCTAAAACGATCATTTCAGATCGTGGAGCACAATTTGTTGCTAGGTTCTGGGAACAGCTTCATGATGCTCTTGGGACTAAATTAATTCGAAGCTCTGCTACCATCCCTAGACGGATGGGCAAACTGAGCGAGTAAACCAGATTCTGGAAGATATGCTCAGAGCTTGTGTACTCCAGTTTGATAAAAATTGGGATAAATACTTGTCATTAGCAGAATTTTCCTATAACAATAGCTATCAGACAAGTATTAAGATGGCCCCTTTGAAGCATTATACGGTCGCCGATGCCGAACTCCTCTGAGTTGGTCACAAACCGGCGAGCGTAAAATTTTTGGACCTGATCTAGTTGTAGAAGCAGAAGATAAAGTCAAGCTTATCCAGAACAATCTAAAGGCCGCCCAATCCCGACAGAAAAGCTACGCAGATATACGAAGAAGGCCATTACAGTTTCACGTCGGAGACTTCGTATATCTTCGAGTATCTCCTATCGAGGTATTCAAAGATTCGGTGTAAAAGGGAAACTTGCTCCTCGATACATCGGACCTTTGAAATCCTTGAAATCTGTGGACCCGTAGCTTATCGTCTCCAGCTTCCTCCTCAGTTAGCGGCCATCCATAACATCTTTCATGTATCCCAACTCAGGAAGTGTGTTAAGATCCCTACTGAAATCATAGATTCCCAAGCTATCGAAATCGAACCAGATCTGACCTATACAGAACATCCAATCAGAATCCTAGATACTAAAGAGAGAAGTACCAGAAGAGAAACCATCAAAATGTACAAGATTCAGTGGAACCATCATACGGAAGAAGAGGCAACATGGGAAACTGAATCTTATCTTCAGCATAACTTTCCCGATTTCTTCCAAGCCAATCTCCGAGCTTGATCTTTCTATTCCATTCTGGTTCGGAATCTCGGGACGAGATTCTTTTTAGGGGGGAAGACTGTGACACTCAGGTACTTAGTAAAGTCACATCCTAAAGTTTGATATGTGTTTATCTGCAAAATATGGCAAAGTGTGCTTATTATGTGCAATGTTAAGGGAAATGTGTTAGTTATATAAATAAATTTAACTAAGGGTCCTTTTATGCAAAATGGGTGGAGATGGGGGAAAAGTTTAAAACATAAGGGTTATTTTGTAAAAAGTGACATCTGTGGTTAAATGGCAAAAACAAGTGAAATTACCTGGGCATAAATGTAAAAGTAATTTTACCATGGGATTTACACAAAATGTGAAATTATTACTAAGTCTACTTTATCTCTAAAACTATTGCTCAACTACAGATGGACCTTAAAGAGAAGTTGTAGAGTTTGAAAAACCATGCACTTTTGCTTTTTGGGCCATCTCCATTTGAGCTCTGGTTTAAAAGTTGCAAGTTCTTTTCAGTAAGGTCCCTGCTTTTCTCTGATTTTGCAAGTCAGTCCTTGGTTCAGTTCATACCCCTTCTTCTTCCTGGCGCCACCGCTCCCCTGCTCTGCTCCTGGCGCCCTGCCGCTGGCGCAGTGCGCCGCTCTTGGTCGCCGCCGGCCACCCTCTGCTCCCCCTCGCCACGCGTCATTCCCCTGCCCGTTCACCGCTTTAGTCCCCTCCCCTGTTGGCGCCCAGGCGCGCGCCACGCCGCTTTGCGGTACTGCAACGCCACCGCCGGCACCTCTGTCGCCACCGCACCTCGGTGGTTCATCCTCCCCGTAGCGCCCGCAGACCAAAGCCCGGCTCGTCGTGCCTATCCTTCTCGCCTTGTTTGCCTATAAAAGCCGCCCTGCGACCTCCCCGCGCGGGTACAGAAAGCTTGCCGCCTCCATTAGCGCCGCCGTGAGCTCGGTCCGTAGTGGAGTTTCCCCCTCCGTTCTTTTCCTTCCCAAACCGACCGCACCATTAGCTCCTCCGTGCCTCACCGCACCTTCCCAGCCCGGCCGTTCCCTCCCCCGCACGCCGGAGCCCCACCGCCGCCGTGCGCCACCGGCCGCCGGCTCGACCTCCCGTGGGCAGCGCAGCTCCGGCCGCCTCGAGTCTCCCCGAGACTACCCTCAGGTAGCGCAGGACCTCCTCGTGCTTTCCCTCTCTTTTCCCCTCGCCGCCGGCGACTCCCACGGCCGGGATTTGGCCGGCCCCGAGCTCCTCCCCGCCGGCCATGGCTGTGGACCCAATTGCACTGATTGCTTTCTTTCCAAGGGGTTTTGTGTAAAACCTAGGGACTAGTCTGTAATAGAAGTATCTGTTATTTCATGTGAGAGCATTTCCTGTCTTGTGAAATTCGTAGTAATTCATAGAAAAATCTAAAAATAGCAAAACCAGTTTTGTTAGAAAATAGATTTCAAACTCTATGACTTTTGTTAATAGAGATTAGTTTGAAACAAAATATTTCTACCTGTATTTTTAAATCTAAGATTGAGGGGTAATATACACTTAACCTTGTCATTTCATGCTTGTTGCATGTGAAGTTTGGCAAGAGTGTTTTGTAAGCTCTAGATAACTTTGTGCAAAAGTTCAAACTCAAATTGGAATTAAAATTTACTTCTTTCAATTGGAACCTCCAAATTTAAAATATTAACTAAACCTATTGTGTAACCTTTTGTAATTGAAATCTATTGTCTTTCTTTAATGTGATATTATTTGATGTTTAATGTATGATTAAATCTCCAAAACCTATGATCTTTTATTTAAAAGTTTTGAATTTATTTTGATTCATTTCAAATTCAAATTTAAATGTTTAGTACTTATTTGCAACAAACTCAGCAATGTCTTTGTAATTTCTTTATAAATAGTGCTTCAAACCTAAACTTCTTTATTTTGTGCTAATTGGGTGAGTTATAATATTTGAAACGTGAAATTCCAAATTTAAATTTCACCTTATTCACTTTATTGCATCTCATATAGAATCAACGGTACTCGACGACGGGGATTACGAACTGGTCTTAGGACAAGACCAAGGTTTTTCAGAAGATCTAGCACAAGCCGACGAGGGACTAACTGAAGTTCCGAACCCGAGTTCGGAAATCTCTGACTCTCCTGCCCCTACCCCTGCTCCCGAAGGCAAGCCCCGGACATATCCCATTATTTTATTTACACTGCAATCTATGCTTATCTATATTATATCCTGCATTAAGTCTAGGAGTTGAAGTGAAACCCTAGACGCATGAATCCTAGGAATCCAATGTAATGCTCCCGAGTCCTTATCGGATAGTTGCTCCGCTAATAGGACCGGTAGAAGTCGGGTGATTTCCTGTCACTCGCGCGATATAGGAGTTGCATGTTTACATTTCTGCAACCACTATAAGGATGACGGACAGGGTCATGTGTTGTGTCATGACCTGGAAGTTTACCCTGTCTGTTTTGATGAAAAGTTTTAAGGCCGAAATGTTTGGTACTGGTGGCTAAGTTTTTGAAAGTACTAGCCACATGCCGCGAAATATGGTAAGCGGTAAGCCTAGTAACCAATCGGCCCGGCAAGTGGACATACCTCCCACCACTCGATTTTACGTTATGTATACACGCACCGACGTGCGGGAGTACGTTCTGCAAGGCAGACAGGAATACGGTTTTTGTAGTCGCGCTACAGACGTATGTCCTGTACACATTGGGTGTGCGTACGGTCCTGCAGTCGCTTGTGGTGGACCTGATCCACGACCCGGAATGAAAGGCAAACGGTTGCTTCGGAATGATCGTTGGATCTTCCAAGCGTGTGTGTTAGGTTTACCTTGCAAGGTTAAATTCGATTCGAATCGTCCGCCTCTCACGAGGATTGAGACTGCTTATCCCTTCTGCCACATTGAGTAAGAAATGGAACTAAGGATAGATAATCTTGTTGAATGATAATCACTACCTTGCTTGCTTAGTATAGGTGCTAATCTAGAATAAATACTCAACTAAAAAAATGAGAGCTAAAACTTGAAAATAGTTCATACTCTTTGTTACTTTTCAGCTGAAAATAAACCCAGAGCCTTTACAATGCCTTCATGAGTCTAGTTATGGGCTAAGTATACCCAATCCCGGGTAAGCCTTGCTGAGTATTAGAATACTCAGCCTTGCCAATGTTTGTTTCAGGTATAACCTACGAGAACCCCACGGACAACCTTGGGTGGCCAACGTCCGTTCCGTTTGGCTGGTCCGTGGAGTGGGACCCGTCCCCGGCCGGCACTGACCCTCCGGAGTGACACCAGGCCCTGGGCTAAGCTTGGCGTCCGTCTTCGCAACGTGTGTAGTCGCGTAAAACTTTTTCTTCCGCTGTGAGTTTAGACAAGCTGTTATGCTTGTCAGTTGAACATGGTTATGTATAAGTTTACTTATCTTTGAAACTCGGTTGTAATAATGCTGTATGGTTGTAAATTAAAAGTTGATGAGCTATTCTGTGATGTGAACTCGCCTTCGTGCGAGATAAACCTGCTTCGATCCTGCTGAACCGTGGTTGAATCGGGCGGAGACCCGACAGACCAAAGGATTGTTCCGTTTGAAGTGCGTTAAGCCGATTGCAGTTGTACGGCGATCAATAGCGCACTTGAGCCGGAATAATTCGACCGGTTCTGCCACATTAACCTTCTCCCTCTCGCGCGCAACAGCACCACTTCAACACACACGGCCTATTCTGTTACTTCCAGAGCCCAATTTCGAGCGCCCGAGCTGCATTCCGCCGCCGCCGTCTTCCTCCGCTCCGGCCGCGCACTGCACGCCCGTGGGCAGCCCACACCGGACCTCCTCCGCCTCAACCAACACCTGCACAAGCTTTCCCGTAGTCCACTGGTGCTCCTCGACCACTCGTGGCCCTCCAATTTCCATTGAAATCTCGTCGCCGACGATCACCACCCGCCGCCGCCTTCGCCTCACCGTCGGCAGCACCACTCAAGCAATCCCGAGCCACCACAACACCATAAACAGCACCACATCATCACCCCGAAGCTGTTCGACCTATCCATTGGCTCTCTAGTGCACCACAGAGCCTTCCTGACGCTCGCCGGCGTTTCTCCTCGCCGCCGCCGCATCGGTCTCCGTCGATCCCCCTTGATCCAGCGTGTTTTCATTCAATTAGTTGCACTTACACATTCCCCAGGACTCACTGGTTCTCGTGCGCAGGATCTTGGCCAACGTTCATCGCCGGAGCACCCTCGTCGCCGTCGACCCCTCCGCCGTCACCTCGGGCTCAAGTCGAACTCCATCTTTCCGGTCATCCCCGCCCTCGACAAGTAGCTCAACAGAACCGTTGTAAGCTCCTGCATCCTTCCCTGCCCTTGGACCTCACCGCCGGTGATCACCGTTGCCGGAACACGGCCGCCCCCGCCTTGCTCTGTTCTGGTTCACAGCCAAGGACCTCGGGTTAGAAGGAAAAGAAAACCAGGGGGTTAAGTGCGTAGCCTTAGACTCAAAGGAATAGTGACCGAAGGACCTTTTGTGTAAATTAGGCTGTCAACTTAGAAATTCTGTATCTATTCGAGGAAAAATCATAAAAATGCAAACTAAATTTTGTTGGAATCCTTAAGTCAAATTCGACTACTTTTGTTTAGGAAGTTTGAGCTGTAGATTAAATATTAGAAAATAAGTGTTTTAATTGTATCTCATGTTGTAGGCATGTGTTAAAGCTGAAATTTGGATCACAGATTGTAGGTGCTATGTATAGCTCTGTGTAAAAAGTTCGAGTACTTTACTGTTCATTTGCTTAGGTTTCGAGTACTTTTTGTTATATGTTGATAAAAGTTTCTTAATTTAATTCCAAATGTGTTCCTTCATATTTAGGGCTGAAAAATTTATCTTAGCTTTGTTACAACAGGAGTAATTTAAGACAAAAATTTGAGAAACAGAAACCTAATATAACTTGAGTTATAAATTTCAAACTTAAATTCAAAGGTAATTCATAAATAATAATTGTTATGCATGAAAAATTATGAAACTTTTCTGGACTATTAATCTTGAGTAATTCATGATGTTCTTAAATTCTGAACCCTAGTTTTAGTGTAAAACTCCAATTATAATTATATCTTGAAAATTCCAATTATAATCTTGTTTAATTTTGTGGCTTAGTTCCTTTAGAGTAAAATTTCAATAAAACCCACCTATGATAATTTTCATAAGTACTAATTATTTTTCTTAATTCAAGATTTGGTTAATTAATCCAAGTTAGCCATAATTAAGTAATAACCTAAGATTAATTACAATGTTTAGCTAATAAAATAAATAGAGTTTGTTAAGTATATTTAGTGTTGCTTATAGTAAACTGATATACTACTTATTATAGTTAATCGGATGTTTAGGGTAACCACCCTGTTGCCTAACGAGACTAGTTAGTTTAGTTAATACTTGATAAATGACTGCCCAGTAGAGAGTAGTTTGGTTATTTATTGTAATATAGTTTTCTTTTATTTGGATTGCAACTTTATCGGAAATTGAAATGAAAATGGATACATCCATTAAACTTCAACTTGCATATCATGTAGACTCGACCACTCTCGCTGACGGGGATTATCAGCTGATCCCAGAACAAGAAGTTTATTCTGAAGACCCCGGGAATCTCGTCGCGGTTTTCTCTGAAGCCCCGAACCAAGGTTCGGAAGAAAATATTTTGACTAACCCCAACCCTACCAGCGAAGGCAAGCCCCGGACATAACCCCTACTTTATTACACTGCAACCTATACTATTTATATATATCTTTATGCATTACGTTCTTAGGAATTGTTTGGAAACCTTAGTTGCATTATTCTAGGAACCAATGTATTGAACACTAGAACTGAAGTCCGAATAGCTGCTCTGCTTATAGGACCGGTAGAAGTCGAGTGATTTCCTATCACTCGCGCGATATAGGAATTGTGATGTTTACATTCCTGTTATCACTATAAGGATGACGGACGGGAATTTTATGAGGTATCATGGTCAAGATGGTACCCCGTCTGCTTTGATGAATTTGGTAAGGTCGCAGTGTGTGGTAGCGGTGGTTAAGTGTTTGAAAGTACTAGCCACATGCCGTGAAATATGGTAAGCGGTAAGCCTAGTAACCGATCGGCCCGAGGAGTGGACATACCTCCCACCACATGTATTTGCTTCTTTTGGTTACTTTGTTCGACGTGTAGGCATACGTGTTGCTGGGCAACCAGGAGTACGGGTTTTGTAGTCGCGCTACAGACGTATGTCCTGCACTTTGGAAGTGCGTATGACCTGCAGTCGCTTGTGGTGGATCTGATCCACGAGTCGGAATGAAAGGCAAACGGTTGCTTCGGAACAACCCTTTGGTGTTCCAAGCGTGTGAGTTAGGTTTACCTTGCAAGGGTTGAATCTCGATTCAGAATCGTCCGCCTCTCACGAAGTATGAGACTGCTTATCCCCTTTACCACATAGAGTAACAATAGCAACTTTATGATTATCAAAGATGGTGCTTAATTAAAGATTTTACCATGCTTGATTAGTTATAGGTGCTTACCTAGAATGGTTAATCCACTAGAACCTAAAAGCTAAAATTTGGAAATAAGGATCTACTCTTTGTTGCTTTTCAGCTGAAAACTCTACCTAAAGCTAAAAGCCTTCATGAGTCTAGTTATGGGCTAAGGTATACCCAATTCCGGGTAAGTCTTGCTGAGTATTAGTATACTCAGCCTTGCTTTTGTTGATTTAATCCAGGTAATCTCCCTGATGAGCCAGCATTCATTACACCGTGGCCCTACCCTTTGCCTGATGGTTGGTCCGTGGAATGGGATCCGTCCCCGGCCAACACAGATTCCGCCGAGTGATATCATGCCAGGGCTAGCATAATATCTGTAATGACGACGTGTATAATGACTACGTTTTTCAAATTCCGCTGCTTTGACTGAAAACTAAAACCTGTCTTGTAATAATCTCTCCTATGTGGGAGCTAATGATGATTTGTACATTTTTGTAATGTAACTGCCTGTGGTGTAAGATATTTGGTATTGTATCTCTGGACTCACCTTCGTGTGAGGTACCTTGTTGGATCCTGCGTTCGGTGGTTTATCGGGACGTTACCCGACAGACCAATAGTATTATACCGTTTGAAGTACGAGGTAGCCCTTCAGTGAGGACTCGCGTACTTGAGCCGGTATAATTCAGGTTGGTTCTGCCACAGCTGGTATCAGAGCTAACAAGGTACATTGGAGATATAAAGTGCCTTAAACATACTTTCGATATAAAATTTGACCAATAAAGTATTTTGCTAAAGGTACGTTGGATTCGTTAAGGATTATGTATAGTACGTAAGCCCTAGGTAATGTTATTATGGGAATTAGAGGTGGCTGTAATATATATATATATATAATTCTGACTTCCAGCATTACTTTTCTATTGAAACTTAGATTTATGCACAACCCAACCTTACTTTCTGTAACGACATCTTCGATCGTGAGGTAAGAAGGTAAGGATCCTTAGCCAACTGAGGGAGCTTGGCCTTCCTGTCGGTGATGCGAACCGAACGCTGTTTCTCAAGCAGTGGCTTACTTGAGATGCTGCCAATGTATCAATTTCGGTTGATTACATTGGGAGTATATGGTTCGGCGCAGGGTATGGCGATCGCTGTTCATACCCCCGCATTTTGCGGTACCCCCGTGAATACGTTGTTTCGATAACGTATGTTAACGTTGTCTGTACGGTGGTAATTGTACAGATGCTATTTCTATAGTGAACAGTAATGAATGGGGATGCTTTCATGACATGCTGGCATGAAAGGTTCATTGAATATATATATATATATGCATTGTGGTTTTCTGCAGGTACACTAACCACGATTCCGAAACTAGGACGGATAGAGTTTACCGACTAGTTAATAGTGAGAGACGTATTTATATTGTGCCACCGTAACTAACCACGTAAGACCAAGATTACTTGGCAGTTAATTTTTGTTTGTGAGATCGGTTAGTACGTGCATAATCCATTAATCAACTAAATTGAATGCTTAAATTGATGCTTCCTAAGAAATAGGCAACATGTTGGTATTTCTTAATTTGGGTAAGTAAGAATCTTAGTTGGGTATCTTAGGCATCCATCTGATTTCCAGCCTTTGCTGTTATCAGAATCAGCTATCTTAATCCAATTTTACCTTGTAAATTTTCTCAACAGGGTAAAAATATCTTACCATTTGCATTGTTGTCGCAGATGGCTGCTCCTGCTAATACCTTTTGGGATCAGGAGGGGCACTTTCACACCAATGGTTTACATTGGGAAGGATTTCCTCGTCTTTTGTGGGAATCCTTGAGTATGTTTCATTATTCAGAGCCTCCTCTGTATGATGGGGTAGAGTATCGTGAAGAAGGAGTTCCCCGCTGCAGGGTTAAGATGATAATTCCTCAACACCCTTTCCGCTCCTTATGGCCTCCCATAGAAGTGGAAGTGGTTGGATATCGTCTAGTGGATACTCTTGAAACTGCTGCTTTAGAAGCTATCAAACTCTTTTGCAATCAGCATCCAATTGAAGTTGCCGCATATCCTATTGGGTTATTTCCTACCATAGACCCGGGTAATTCGGACTGGGATTTTCGGACAGACCATCATGGTCATCTACTAGGAGATCTGGCTGAAGAAACCGTTCGTATCGTTACTAGGTTTATGGATGTGCAATATCATTACCAAATGCTACTGCGTCATGGGGTGAGTCAGATAACTGGTGTGGCTCAAAGCCACTATCGGAATGCTGACCATCAAGTAACCCAAATAGAAGAATTACAAGCTTTGGTGACTCAGAAGGATGAAGTTATTGCAGCAAGAGATGAGACAATCCTCCATCGTGAAGATCAGATCAATGAGAGTGATCATATTATCACTCAGCGTGACACTGTTATTGAGTTCCTACACGCACAAATTCATGATCTGATACTTGTGGCTGATGATGCCCAGGCTCACATTGAGGAACTGCAGCAGCAACCGATACTTCACGCTATACCCATAATGCCTGAAGAAGAAGAAGAAGATCCAGAAGAGATTGAGGGTGTTTCAGAGATTGACTCTGAGCATGGGGATCCAGTTCTTAGTCCCCATCACTCTTCTTCTGGCAGTCAATCTTCTGTAGGCAATTTCGACGATCTTTAGTTTAGCAAATCATCGACTATCTAGATGTAACCTATGGGGAGTGTAATAGCTTAAGGAGTATGTAACTTAGCTAGATCTCATGCCAATTGTTGTAACATAGATGGCCTGCGTAGAGATCTTTTGGATGTACGATGTGGAAAACAAAAGAACCAATATTGTAATATAAGTTTCCTGTTTTATCATCCTGTTCATTATCCTTATGATTCTGAAATGAGATGATTGAATGGAGTATGTGCTTTGTTTATATCTTCTGAAATTGGGAGTAAGGCTATATGGTTAATGATGGACATCTCCTTTGTTTCAGATGGTTGGAGCCACACGTGGAACCCCGGAAGGTTTCCGGGCTGATCAGGCCAGCGGTTCCCAACGACCGCCACCACCTCCTCCCAACCTTGCCGAAGTCATGGCTCGGCAAACGGAGCTGCTCAACCTGCTGGTACAAGCCCAGCAAAACCAGCAGCATCAATTCCGAGGAGGCCGGGATGATCGCAATCCTCCTGTGGCTAGTTACCAAGATTTCCTCAGTACCCAGCCGCCTTTCTTCAGTAAGGCGGAAGAACCATTGGATGCCGATGCCTGGCTCCATATTATTGAATCGAAGTTCGCTCTCCTGACCATACCTTGTGCGGACTCTAGCAAAGCTTCCTTTGCTGCTCAACAACTTCGTGGTGCTGCTCGAATCTGGTGGGACAATTTCCATGCCATGCAACCTGCAGGGCATGTCATCACATGGGATGAATTCCGGGTCGCCTTTCGAGCGCATTATATTCCCGCAGGACTGTTGGAGCGAAAACTTAATGAGTTCCTGGCTCTTACTCAAGGTGCCAATACAGTTCTGCAGTATGCACAGAATTTCAATCATCTGTGCCAGTATGCAGGGTATCATGCAGATAATGATACCAAGAAACAAGACCGTTTTCGCCGAGGCCTTAACACCAAACTCAAGGAACGCCTGAACCTTGTGAGGGCTAATACTTTCAGTGAGTTGGTCAATATGGCCTTAACTCAAGAAGACTGTATTGTGGCGCATTATGCCGAGAAGAAGCGGAAGAACCCTGCTGGACCCTCGAGTGCTCAACCACCGAGGTATCGGGTTGTTTCTAATACGCCGCCCAGAGCACCACAGCGCAATGCTCCAACGGGAAGATTGGTTTTTAGGCCGCCCCAGCAGCAAGGGAGGTACAGACCTCCTGTGCCCCCGCAACAAGCACAACAATCTGGCCAACGGCCAAATATTCAGCAAGTGCCACAGAAAGGTAGCAATTATCGCTGCTTCAATTGCGGGAGTGCGGATCATTTCATCTGAGATTGTCCGCGGCCCAAGAAGCCTAATCCCGGGCAAAGCTCTACTCAGGGGAACCAAAACAAGGGCAAGAAGCCGGTGATGCAAGTCCGTCAAGGACGGATTAACTTCACCACTCTGGCAGAACTTCCAGATGGAGCTCCCGTCATGTCGGGTACATTTTCTATTCACCACAAACCAGTTGTTACTTTATTTGATTCTGGAGCAACATATAGCTTTATTAGTAACAACTGTGGTACCCGACTAGGACTTGATTCTTGTCCTATCCAGGGGTCATACATGATTTCTACCCCTGGAGGAAAAATCACCTCCAACAAAATAGTTAAAAGTGTGCCAATTCAGTTAAGTAGCATTGAAATCAAAACTGATTTGGTTTTACTAAGTTTGGAGGTATCGATATTATACTTGGGACAAACTGGATGACTGAACATCGAGTCCGGTTAGACATATCTTCCCGAGTTATCGAAATTGATTCACCGTATCGTGGGCCATTACTCTTTATTTGCCTCAGCTAGAATATCTGCATCCTGTACTTATGCTATCACAGATATCAAAGTCAAGGATATTCCATAGTATGTGAGTACCCCGATGTCTTTCCAGACGACTTGCCTGGAATGCCACCAGATAGAGACATCGAGTTCATCATTGAACTTCAACCGGGCACTGCTCCTATTTCAAAGAGGCCGTATCGCATGCCTCCAAATGAATTAGCAGAACTGAAAATTCAGCTTCAAGATCTTCTTGATAAGGGTTATATACGTCCAAGTGCCTCACCTTGGGGTTGTTCTGCTCTTTTTGTCAAAAAGAAAGATGATAGCCTAAGGCTATGTGTCGATTACCGTCCACTCAATGCGGTTACTATCAAAAATAAGTACCCTCTTCCCCGCATTGATATTTTGTTTGATCAGCTTGCCGGGGCTAAGGTCTTCTCTAAGATTGACTTACGCTCTGGTTATCATCAGATCAAGATTCGGCCTTGTGATATTCCAAAAACGGCTTTCTCAACCAGATATGGACTTTATGAATATCTGGTTATGTCATTCGGACTTACCAATGCACCGGCATATTTCATGTATCTCATGAATTCTGTATTTATGCCGGAGCTCGATAAATTTGTTGTGGTCTTCATCGATGATATTCTGATCTACTCCAGAACCAAAGAAGACCATGCTAATCATTTACGTGTCGTTCTTCAACGACTACGGGATCATCACCTTTATGCCAAATTTTCAAAATGTGAATTCTGGCTGGATAGTGTGAAATTTTTGGGACATACTATTTCTAGTCAAGGCATATCGGTTGATCCAACCAAAGTTCAAGAAGTTATGGACTGGAACCCTCCAACTTCAGTCCACCAAATACGAAGTTTCTTTGGATTGGCAGGATATTATCGCCGATTTATTCCAGACTTCTCCAAGATAGCTAAACCATGACTGAGCTACTTAGGAAAGAAATTAAGTTTCGTTGGGATGATAAGTGTGAGGAAGCATTTCACGCTTTGAGAAAACTTCTGACGACTACTCCAGTACTAGCTCAGCCAGATAGTACCAGCCTTTTGATGTCTACTGTGATGCTTCTGGAATTGGCCTTGGTTGTGTCCTTATGCAAAACAACCGGGTTATTGCTTATGCTTCCCGAGCACTTCGGACTCATGAGCAAAATTATCCAACACATGATCTTGAATTGGCAGCAGTTATCCACGCTCTCAAATCTGGAGACATCATCTTATGGGTGCTAAGTGTAACATTTACACTGACCATAAGAGCCTCAAGTATATTTTTACTCAAGCTGATCTAAATATGAGGCAAAGGCGTTGGTTGGAGTTAATCAAAGATTATGACCTTGAGGTACACTATCATCCGGGCAAAGCTAATGTGGTTGCGGATGCACTTAGCCGCAGTCACATTGTCACTGCTTAACCATATCCACCTTTAATAATACTCTTTGCCATCAAATGAGAAGACTCAATCTTGAGATTATTCCCCAAGGTAGTTTAAACTTAATCTCCATTGAGTCTACTCTGCGGGATAAATCGTCATGTCCACAACTACATGATGAGGGTGTCAAAATTATCAAATCCAAGTATCCCAGGGAGAAGCTAAATATCAGTGTTTTCACACTGATCATCAAGGAGTCCTATGGTTCAACGATCGGATTGTTGTGCCTAAGGATCATCAACTTCGTAAGCAAATCCTCGACGAAGCACATTTGTCCAAATTCTCTATTCATCCTGGTAGCACCAAGATGTATCAAGATCTTCGGCAACATTTTTGGTGGACCAGAATGAAGAGAGAAATTGCCAAATATATATCCGAGTGTGATA